>NW_027551632.1:0-2500 GCF_051989575.1 Stigmatopora nigra | reverse complement strand
TACTACGATAACATGCAAGAATTCCCAGAGAATGTAAAATGGCCTGATGCTAACAGCTACCAGCTCGATATCACGATTGCAAAGTTGCTCCTTCACAGTAATATGCCCGGGGCTGCACCATCTACTAATTTATTAATAAAAACAGCTAGTCCCCCACCTTTCTTCCTACCGCTCTCCTCAGCATCTCTGTCCGCTCTCACCAGCTGAAAGCCATCCAAGGAGACGAGAGAGACTGGTGTTAGCTCATTCAGCCAGGTCTCTGTGAAGCAGTTTCTCCAATATTGTCGTTGTTGTTTGGTAAGCGCTGTTAGCTCTTCCATCTTATTGGGGAGAGATCTTCCGTTCCCCATAATAATAGATGGAATACTGGATCTGAAGCGTTGCTTTCTCTGCTGCCATTTTCGTCCAGCTCTGCATCCTCCTCTCTTCCTCTTTAACTCCGCAGGGAGGTCCCGGTCCAGGGGAATCCAGTTGTGCGTAGCGCTAACAGCTGATCCTTTGTGTAAAACAGCGTAGGCATGGCTGAGTAAAATGTAATGTCCAAAATTTGAAAAGATAAAGTAAACTAATAGATCAAAGACTGTCTCTTGCACAGCTTGAGTCTAAGAGTAGAGTCTTGAAAGTAAAGTTTTTAAACATTAAAGTGTGGAGTATAATATGTAAAGTAAAGTAACAAGTAAATTCTTAAGAGACAATAAAAGGTAAATATAAAGGATAAAAAAGCTGTAAAAAGCTCTAAAAACACAAAATACGAGTGAGGGTTCAGGGAGCTACTGCAAAAAGCAGCCACTTTGAACGACGCCTATGATGATACAAAATTAATTGGCCCCAGAACTTTTTTCGTAACATGAAAATTTTGCAAGTAGAGCCGTACTTTATACTTAATTTCGATAATTCACTCCACGATCCTCACACAACTACCAACTAAACCCTTTATAATTGGTCAAAGTGTGCCAATTTTGTATGAAAGTGGTGAGAAACACAAACATGAGAAAATTATAAATGAAATTATTTATGCCTTAAAATGAATGCCAAGCATACAAAATCTATCCCTGCTGAATCATGATATACGCACCGGCATTTTCCTATGACCCGACGGCGTCGAAAGCCATCCACTCTGTAGTACATTTTAGACTTTTACGTGCGCCGTGTGAAAATATGTGCTGCGTTGCATTTGTATGTTTTTTTAACGGTTAAGGGGTATTGAAATCATTAATGAGGGGAGCATTCAGTGCATGATATGCGCACACGCATTTCTTTGTAATAAATTTGAGTCTTTTATTGTGATAAAGCGGTTCAGAAAATGAATGAATGAATGAACGTCTGCCCTGTGTGTGTATATGTAAATATGTGTTGCATGTATACGTTTTTTCTTGCTTTATAAAGGGAATTGCAATCATTAATAAGGGGAACATCTAGCTGAGGTTGACTGGTATGTAAGAGAGAATCTTGAAACATGGATAGTGATTGTTGGGAGACAGCCAATGAGATCCCAGTAGAGTGTAGCGAGATTCTAAGGTGAGAATCACTGCATCCGCGACAATATTTTCTTTATTTTTGTGGAATTTTGCATGAACTTGAATCTTTTTTGTTTTTCGAGGCACTTATTTGCATATAAAAAGCTTTCGTAACCTAAAATTTATTAAACTATTTAAAATGTAATTTTATTACATATAAAGACAGGCAGATATCCACGCACAGTTCTACTCTTAAGTATTTTTGGTTAACAAGTGAAATGAGAGCAGTAATGATTTTTCAAAATAATTTTATTTATATTGTATTATTGCAGTGTTTTGATGAACAACAAATTAGTGAACAGAAATTAGTTCTCTTATGCATTCAATTGGTCAAGTTTAAACACAGTTGTCTGCCGAGATCATTTTGACAGACAAACCCCATCACCTCGATAGATAGCCGAGTCCTCAAAGGCCCAAACCAAATATAATGTATCATAATATAATTTTTTGATATGTATCTTTTTATACTCAAATCAAATATAAAAACAAAATATAGTAAATACATACTATCCTATATAATTCATTTCTTAATGTTTTGGAAGAGTTGCTTTCCCATTAGCGATCTTCCAACACCTCTATGGCCTCCCATTCGTTTGCAGCATTATGAAATGATTATAATGCTATTAAGGCATATGTGTATGTGACTTAAGACATGTTAACCTAGATCGATGTTCAGGAACTGTTTTGACGAAGAGAGCCATAAAAAAATCATATTTTCAAACATTATTCCTTGAGAGCCATAATCTGAATTTAAAATTAGTGCATTCATTAATCATTTCACCACTTTGAAAGTAAAAAAAGTATTCTTTTGAGAATTTTTTTTCACTATTGCTAATCAATGAGTATCAATGGCAGTATGCATGCAGAAGAGTCTTAATGAAAGAAAAATATGATAGAATAGCCGCTAGAGATGGTGTCGGCGCCACAGTGACAGTCCCATTAGGTCTCATACCAGCGGTTTTCATATTTTACAACACAGGTTA
>NW_027551631.1:140000-164156 GCF_051989575.1 Stigmatopora nigra | reverse complement strand
CACATGCAATTTGAATGGTCGGCGGGTTGTATTTCATATGTGGCTGTGGCCGTGTGAACTACCATATTTACCTGCATATAAGCCGCTTTTGTTGGACAAAAAATGATTACTTAAATCGAGGGTACGGCTTATATGCGCTTAAAAACACGCCATGAAGTCATGACGCAATAGTGCAGGACGTCACGATGCAATGGTGCCGTGACATCATGACGTAAGACAATGCGGCCGATATGCTATAGAGTAAAGCTAATAGAGTAAAGAGTAAATAGAGTAATAGAGTAAAGCTAGACAGATAAAAGGCTAACATAATTTATTTTGACGTCTTTGAATGAAATTCAAGAACTGATGTTTACTGCTGGCTCGGGGCACGGCCATATTACAAAGGGCGCTAAACCTAGTTAAACGTGCTCTGATTATCCAGACGCGAGTAGCCTTGATTTTAAATTAAAACAAAATTCCAATTTCAGTTTTTTTCAGTTTTTTTTCTATTTTAGATAGAGCGTGATTTAAGGATGGGTGGATGTTTTATGCTTTTCTTACATTCTCTTTCTCACAACAACATTAAACTTTTCTAAGTGTGTAAACTCAAGCTTTGAGAATTTGCAAGGATTATCGATGAGTATGGCTGACCAGAAATATGTTAACTTGCTGCTCTCCTGTGTTAATTTTAACCATTAGACTGTAATTTTGAAAACGCCATACCTTCTTCAGTGCAGTGCTTCTGTATAACTAACTTTGCATAATTGTATACACATTTGATGTGCTAGGACTGATGGTACGGCAGTAACTGAAATTTTCCTTTCTCATCAAACACATTTTCCAAAAGATATATTTTTTATAGCGCAACAACTGTCTTTTGGTTCTAAAGGAAATCAGTACTGGGAGAAAACTCACGCAGGCACAGGAAAAACATGCAAAGTCCACAAAGGAAGGCTAAGACAAAATACACTTTTGGAGTGAGGAGGAAATTCATGTGTTCTACAGTATTGTTTCTGTCTCACAGTCTAACATTTCTTTTTGAAATAAGATAAACTAATATGAACATCTGAGTCAATTATATAAAAGTCAATGGACTGTACTTCCTATGAAATTCAGAAAGATTATTTTTTCGATTAAAAAACTAGTAGTCAAGATAAATTTGCCTAAAAAATTTTAAAGAAATAAAGTCAAAAGTCAACATTGGAGGCAAAAAGCCCACCTGAATGACTGGCTCCTGGGGATCGTAGCCACTGGTGTACTCAGTGTTCATACACCAATCCTGCACATCAATCTCTGGCATCCCCGACAGCAGGAGCTCCTGCAGGCAAGTAAGATATGCTTAAATTGAAGTCAAGAGTATTTGTTTGACACATTCATTGAATTTGAATGTGGAACAAATCAGTGCTAGTAATTCTCACATTTGTGTGTGTACAGTGGTACCTACATATACGAGCAGCTCTACCTACGAGATTTCTTCACACGAGTTTCTCCTACACATGGATCAGAAAACGCAAAATGTGCATGCGTGGGAAAAAAGAGGGCTTTCTGGATAATGAAGTATACTCGTGCACACAACACTGATAGCCAATGGCACCTTTTCTCAGAATAAAACTTCATTACCCACAATCAATATGTGGATAGGCTGAGCTGTTGCATTTCCTGTTATTCCTCCCTTAGCCTGTTAGCTCCCGCGATCACTCATTCAAAACTACCTCTCTTTGGCAAGTGGTCATGCGTTATGCTATTGTGAGGACATTTGTGTGCATCATTTTCGGGAATATTTTGAAAGGAATACAAAAGCAAACAGCCCATCCTTAGCGAACGTGGGGGGGGGGGGGGGGGGTTGCAACAGTCAATAAAAAAATTAAAACCAAATTAGAATTTAGTTTTAAGTTACATTAAACATGCCTTTATGTCTGTATATATTAATCCAAGTTAATTTAAATTAGTTTGTTCAGTTACGGGTGCGTGATCATGGAAAGATACCCCCTTCCCCCCTCCCCTATCTTTTTGTCTCTCTGTAATCTCTGCGAAATCCGCTCAATTTTAGTTCTATTAAACACATTTTATTACTATTAAACCACTAGTTATGTGTTACTTTGTTAATAGATGGCGAAATAGAAGAAATACATCTTTTCCAATCCAATATCCTGTTTTTGGTGTTTTTTCAGAGGGTCGGACCAAATTAATTTGTTTTTAGTTCATTTCAATGGGAAACGTTTGCTCGAGTTACGAGAAGATCGACATATGAGCTCAGTCCTGGAACAAATTAAGCTCATAGGTAGAAGCACCACTGTACTTACGTAGCATTTTAATATTCATGATCAGATGTGAATCATTGTACGTATGCCCTAAAACACGTAAAACTCTAAAATATACTAAAAAGTGGACGGCTTTTGGCCTTGGTAGAATGGGCTCTTGCCACCATCTGGCGGACAAAGATGGGTATTACGGCTCCCATTAAAACGGCCGCAGAGGGAACTATTTCAGCGGCACAGGGCACATTTTCCTATGCTTTATTCAATTTAAGTCATTAATAAATCATTTCGCGATAATTTTCACAGAATTTTGTTTTTCATCACCTTTCATACAGAATTGGGACCAATTTTAAGGGGTTTAGTTGGTAGTTGTGTGAGGACCGTGGAACGAATTATAGAATTAATATATAAAATAATGCCCTACTTACGAAATGTTCAAGTTATGAAAAAAAATTCTGGAACCAAATAATATTGCAAGAAGAGGTATGACTGTGTTGGAAACACTATTTTAAAAGATTTAATACACTCTCTTTAAAAGCCGAATATTGTGTTGTACACCAAATACATATTGGAGACTCATTCACTTCATTGTTGAAATGAAATCAAACAGCAAAGAATACTTAGTACATTGCTGCCAAGCTCCGTCGACCCCAATAGAGGAGTAACCTTGTCCTATTTCCGGAGTCAATTAGATGAAAATGAAAAATGAAAATCAGACATAGGCATTGTCGTCATCATTGACTTGACAAAAAAGCCTAGTAGTCATCATACCCTCAGCAGCGTATGACGAAATTGTATAGTGCTTCTCCACAAGTTCGTCTTCTCAGGCCAGACACATTTATGACATTTATTCATGACATATTCATACTTGTTAGCTCTCCGCCTTGAGCGCCATTTTCCGGCGACTACAAGTTGCCTCACCGATGCCAACAAGAATAAGATGGATCACTTACCTCTCAGTCTTTATACTTACCCTCCCTCAGTCATCCTGTGGAAGGTAGATCTGCACCAAACGACCCTCCTGTTACTTCAATTCGACTTGACTTAATTTCATAGTAGGGACATGTGTAGTCGTCACGTCACGTGTTGCTGCAGGTTCAGAGACCTGATGGCTGTTGGGAAGAATCTGTCCTTGAGCCTGTTTGTCCGTGCTTTGTAGGACCTGTAGCGTCTGCCAGATGGAAGCAACTGGAACAGGCAGTGTCCAGGGTGGTATGGGTCTCCAACAATGGACCCGGCTCTTCTGAGGTATTGGGGGTTGGCAATGTCTTCTAGCGATGGCAGAGAGCAGCCGACGATCTTCTGGGCAGTGTTTATCACCCTCTGTATGGCTTTTTTGTCTGCTGCCGTGCTTCTGGTATACCACACTGTAATGCCGTAAGTCAGGATGCTCTCCACAGTGGCTCTGTAGAAGGTTGCCAGAAGCTTGGTGTCCAACTTGTCCCTTCTCAGTACCCTGAGAAAGTGGAGTCGTTTCTGGGCCTTCTTCACTAACACTGTGGTGTTTGTGGACCAGGAGAGCCTATCCGTAACGTGGACTCCCAGGAATTTGAACGATTGGACCCTGTCTACACATACTCCGTTAATGAGGAGTGGGGCCAGGTCTGTGCTGCGCTTGCGAAAGTCCAAGATTATTTCTTTAGTCTTTGTGGTATTCAGTGTAAGATTGTTCGCCGAGCACCAAGAAGACAGTTTGTCGACCTCGTCTCTGTAAGCTGACTCATCCCCGCCTGAGATGAGTCTGATCACAGTGGTGTCATCGGCGAATTTGATGATAGAGTTTGACTGGTGGGCTGGTGTGCAGTCGTATGTGTACAGGGAGTACAGGAGAGGACTCAGTACACAGCCTTGTGGTGAGCCTGTGTTTAGTGTGATGGAGGAAGAGAGGTGTGGACCCATTCTGACAGTTTGTGGTCGACCAGTCAAGAAGTTCTTTATCCAGCAGCAGATTGAAGAGGATAGTCCAAGGTGGTAGAGTTTGTCCTTCAGGATGTCCGGCTTGATGGTGTTGAAGGCTGAGCTATAGTCTATGAAAAGCATCCTCACATAGTTCCCCTGGTGCTCCAGGTGGCTCAGTGCTGTGTGAAGAGCCACGGCGATAGCATCCTCAGTGGACCTGTTTTCCCTTTAAGCAAACTGGTGCGGGTCAACTGAGGGGGGAATTGTCTTTCTGATGTGTCGGGCCACCAACTTTTCAAAGCACTTCATGATCACAGGCGTGAGAGCAACAGGCCTGTAATCGTTCAAGCTGCCGATGGTTGGCTTTTTGGGGACAGGAATGATGGTGGCAGATTTTAGGCAGGCAGGAACGATGGATTGTTGCAAGGACCGATTGAAAATGTCCGTGAAGACTCCTGCCAGCTGTTCAGCACAGGTTTTGAGCACTTTGCCAGGTATTCCGTCTGGACCAGCAGCCTTCCTGGTGTTCACAGACTGCATTTCCAGTCTCACTTCCTGTTCCTGAAACTCCAGTGTATTGTCGCAGGGTGGTGGTGGGAGTGTTGACACTTGATCCACGCAAAATCGATATAAAATGTAAAACAAAATAACATAGGACAATTTAAATCAAACTTATGTTATGACATTGAAATATTGTGTTTGGAGACTTTTTGCACCGGTGAATCTTAATATAACAAACAAATTTAAATCAACTTGGATAACAATGCAGACACACTCAAAAATAAGTTTAATCTAACCTACCACTACACTTAATTCTAATTTAGTTTTACATTTTTATACCTTCTACTGGCTGGGTTTGCCCCGCCTCAACCGTGAGTTTCAGATGCAACCTATCAATAGTAGTTTGCTTTTGTATTCCCTCCAAAATATTCCCAGAATGATGCACACAAATGTCCTCACAATAGGATGATGCACGACCACTTGCCAACGAGAAATAATGTATACTACTCCTCGTAACAGCGATCGCTTCGCCATTCGCGCTGAGTGACGGGGAAAAAAGCTGAAAAAATGCAATGCTCTGCCCAGTGCTTGTAGATATCTGTTATACACGAGAGATGCAGCAATAAAGACAGTGCGCTACAATGATAAACAGCGTCTCTTATCTTGGCCACCTGACTTTCTAGTAAAAAAAATCTCGTATTTAGAGATAATTTGCTCGAAATTTTACGAAATGCTCGTATGTTGGGGAAATCGTATGTTGAGGTACCACAGTATAATGGAAAAAAGTATAAAAGTATAATTTGTTGATCATGTATTAGTAATTTCAAATTTCCACAAGTTTTTCATAAGGAAGCGGCCATCAGGGCTTTCTGGTGATCATCTGGGCAATTTCACGGGGAAGCAGCTGGGCACCTCGCACTGAACGATCTCTGGGGGAATGACAGCACTGCCGTGGGCCGCCTCAAACTGAACGGTCGCTGGAGGGACGAAGGCAATTCCGTGGTTCGCCTTTACCTGAACGTTCTCTGGAGGGGCGACGGGAATTCCGCAGGTCACCATGGCCTGAATGCTCTCCTGAAACCACGATTGGCCGCAAGCCGCCTTACACAGGAAATATGATGGGTCACAGGCTCCCTATCCCTGTAATTAGGATAGGTGGCAGACTGCCTCGCCCTGTAATCAGAGTGGTTGACAGGGCGCCTTTGCCCAGAATCAGGACAGGTGGCAGGACGCTGGTCCATATATCCAGCAGCATATCTGACCCGTTTACAGTGGGGGTTGGACTCCGCCAGGTCTGGCCTATGTCACCGATTCTGCTCATAACTTTTATGGATTACATCCTTATTTTATGCAGATGTGGTTTTGTTAGTTTCATCAGGCCATGACCTCCAACTCTGGCTGGAACGATTTGCAACCGAGTGTGAAGCAGTCAGGATGAGAATCAGTACCTCCAAATCTGAGACCATGGTACTCAGTCGGAGAAAGATAGAATAACAAGTTACAGATAACAACATTCATTTAGAATAACAAGTTTCAGATAACAACATTCATTTAGAATTAAAAGGGCATTTATTCACGGCCAAACAAAGTAGTCATAACAGTAAATACTATGATGACAGAAGAAAAAAGTATGTATAACAGTAGACACTGAAAAGCCAGGAATCCCACTCCAGAAAATTTACACCAGCATATCAAACATTGAGAGTAATCTATGAATTAAGGTTCTCAGCAAACCATTTTGAATATATATTTCCTAATATAATGGGAAATTATTTAAAATTAAAATTTTGTTCTTATTTGAATCAGCAGAACACTTCCACCCGATGGACAAATAATTTTACTGCAATTGGGTCCAGTACCGGGTTAAAAGTGCACTTTTTAACCGGGAAATCAAGCACCCTGGGCTCGGATATAGTCTCTAAAAATCGCCAGTAATTTTATTTATGCTGCGGTATTTGTATTTATTCATTTAATGCTGTTTTCGGCTGGATTTTAAGTTTCTTTCTAGTGCATTTTGGGGTTTTTCGCAATTGACCTCCATGGCAGTTTTTTTTACCGGGAAAATCATTACCCTGGGCTCGGTTTAAGCTTCCAAAGAATTCCAGTATCTATATTTATTCATTAAATGCTGTTTTCCGCGTGATTTTAGCACATTATAAATATTTGTATTAAGCAGCAGCACCATATTTGAACTTTGTAAGACATGCATTTGTCAATGTAAAAATAAAAGATATTTCTTTATCAATTTATTTGCACTGTGGAATCATTTCTTGCAACCGTGAGAACAAATGAAGACAAAGTGGCAGTTGTTTAATTGATAACTCTTAGGAGTTCGAGATAAGCAGAAATATACACCTGTTTAATATATTTTTAATTTTAAATAATTTTCCATTTTTAGGAAATATAAATTCAAAATGATTTGCTGGGAACCTTAATTCATAGATTAATCTCATTGTTTTCTATGCTGGTGTAAATTAAAGTATGTACTGTTATAACTTCTTTTTTCTTCTGTCATTATAGTACTTACTGTTATAACTATTTAGTTTGGCCGTGAATAAATGCTCTTGTTATTCTAAATGAATGTTATCTGTAACTTGTTATTCTAAATGAATGTTGTTATCAGTAACGGGCCGTATATGGCACGCGGGCAGAGATTGAAAAACATGGACACACACACGACCGGGGGCGGGGTGAGCGCGTCGGCTAAATGTCCTTCGGCTAGATAGTCGGTCAGCCAATTAGTCGTTTGGCTAATTCTATGTTCGGCCAGATGCCCCTTCGGCGAGTTGGCCATCGGCCAGATGTCAGTCGGCTAAATGTCTTTCGGCATGTAGACCAGCCACGCACCACCATAGGCCAGTTTGATGACTGACATTTTGGTTGTGTCACCGGACTTGCAGCCTAATGTCTTCGACACCTGTCTAAAGAGAGGTGGAATTGTCAAACGATGAGTTGGCTCCGATAGTGGGGAAGATGCAAGACTGACCTGGTTGTGCTGGTCCCAGTGTGGCCATTGTCAGAGTTTGGTCTACGCAGTGGGCAATAAGTGGGCATGTTTTTTTTTTTCAAGATTGTGCTGTCACGCGGCATCCATTGGTGGTAGCTCTGTCCACTCATTTGTTTTTCGTGTTTTACAGCCTATCTATTTTTATTACATTTTAATATTTCTTAATGTGTTCCTTCTTTTCTTTACTTTGTACTTTACTTTTTACAACTTTCTTTGTTCTGTTATCCTGGCTTCTTTCAGCTACTTTTTTTAACCATTCAGCCATGCCTAGCTGTCATACACATGGCACTAGCTGTGAACAATACGCAGCAGAAGGAGCAACACCTCAATGCCGCTGGAAATCCAGAGCTGGACAAAAGTGCCGGAAAAACAAGCGACGCTTCAGACCAACCATTCCATAATGGAATAAGGTGGAAGAGCTGCCGGTGCTTACCAGGCCGAAAACGGAGTCGAGGGCTTCTACTCTGCTACTGTTGATTCTTAAACTCCAGAGTACTGAGGAACTGTGTGGATAAGCTTGGAAGAGTGATTCTGCACAACATCGGTCACAGTCTGCAGAAGTTTCCCATCTTCTGTAAGACTTTTAGTGTGTGTTTCTAGTTGTATCCAACTCCACAACATTTTTTTCTTGAGTCTGTATCCGTTTTTGTTACTGCAACCAAGATTGCGCCACTCAAGTGGCAGCCGGTGGCGTTAGCTCTGTCCGCTTTTGCTCGTTTTGTGTTTTTGCTGCTTTTCTGTTCTAATTATTTGATTTAATGATTCTTAATGATCCCATATACTTTGCTTTGCTTTGTACTTTGTGCTTTTTGCTTTGTTGTTCTGCGGCCTTTGTGACTATATTGTCTAACTTGTAGCTATGTGTAACTATGCCTTTCCTGAATCTGCATTCTCACCCTCTTGCTATTGTGAAAATGAAATTTCCCGAATACGGGATGAATAAAGTTATCCAATCCAATAAGTCGGATTTGTTTCCAGTGAGGGTTGGATTACCATGTCACTCATTCTCCTAACTTTTGAAAGAAGTATATGTAGGCATGACTGAGGGGCTGAGGGGGTCCAGTTTGGTGACCGAATAACTGCATCTCTAATTTTGCAGATGATTGGTTCTGTTGGCTTCATCAAGCTGCAATCTTCTACTCTCACTGGAGCAGTCTGCAACCAAGTGTGGAGCCTACAGTTGAGAATCTGCACTTACAAATGGAACCACAGTCTTCGGTTGGAAAATGGAGCCTGCCTTCTCCGGCATGTGGTCCTGCCCCAAGAGGAAACGTTTTAACTATCTCGTTACTATCTTGTTCCCAAGTGAAGAATGGAGGGGGAGATGGGCAGGCTGATCGGTACGGGGCATGCATTGGTCCTTTGTGGTGAAGATAGAGCTGAGCTGAAAGGGGAAAGTCTCTATTTACAGTGCAATCTACTTTCCTACCCTCACTTATGGTAATGAGCTGTGAGTCATTATTCACAGAACAAGATTGTAGATACAAGCATCCTAAACTAGTTTCTTTCGCAGGGTCCATTAGAGAGAGGGTGAGAAGCTTAGTCATACGGGACGGAATCCTGAATGCATCCGTGTTAAAGTAGTATGGCCACGTCCCACTGGGAGAGCGGACAGTGCCCAGGACACACTGGGAAGACCATGTTTCCCAGCCCTGACCGGACGATTCGCCAAAATAGGTTTCGCCGACGGACGTCTGGTCGAGGGACAGTTTACCGAGGGGGCGTTTGGCCAAACGGAGAGTTAGCCGAACGGATAGTTAGCCGACCAGAAAGCCAGCCGATGTATGTTGCGTTGACGCGCTCGCTCCGCCCCCGGACGTTGCGCCGACGCGCTTGCTCCGCCCCCGATTGTGTGTGTGTACATGTTTTTTAACCTTATTTATTAATGCTGTTTAAAGTCATTTTTGTGCATTTTGGGGCTTTTCGCAGCCGTATTTTGACGTTTCGCCTCTCATGGCTTTTTTTACCGGGGAAATCACTACCCTGCGCTAGGTTTAAGCTTCCAAAGAGCTCCAGTATCCTTATTTAATCATGAAATGCTGTTTTCTGCGTTATTTTAACCCACTATAAATTTTATGAATGAACAAAATATTCCTGAACACTCTTGTCACAGGAAGAGTAATTAGGAATATTTTTATTAAGCAGCAGCACCATATTTGAACACTGTGGAATCATTTCTTGCAGCCGTGAGAGCAAATGAAGACAAAGTAGTAGTTGTTTAATCGATAACTCTTTAGAGTTCGAGATAAGCAGAAATATATACAGGTTAAATATACAGGGTGACCAAAAAGATGCAATTTTTAGTCAATTTATGGCTTTCCCAAGATTTGTTCCAAATGTCCACCATTCCGTTGCAAGCAAACCTGTACTCGTCTGACAAAGTTGTCAATCACCTTTTTATCGAATAAAATATGAATACGCATCTTCTTGGGTCACCCTGTACCTGGAAGATGTGGGATAAGACAGGTGTGGCTCTCATCAAGTTTGATTTGTACGTACAAGTACGTAGTACAATGTGCTCCTGTCATTTTTGTTCAATATTCTTATATATGTACACATTCACACCCTCTTGCTACAGGAGAAGAAAACACTAGAAAACTTACCAAAAATACAGACTAGAGGGCTTAGAGAACAATACCTGAAAATGCTATTAAACACACTTCTAGTGATGTGTGCCAATAGGAACAGAATTTTAATTACTTCTAGTGATGTATGCCAATAAGAACAATATTTTAATTACTTCTAGTGATGTGTGCCAATAAGAACAATATTGTAATTACTTCCAGTGATGTGTGCCAATAAGAACAATATTTAAATTTTAAATAATTTATTATACAGGTGTAAATTTTCTGGAGTGGGATTCCTGGCTTTACAGTACTTACTGTTATAACTACTTTTTTCTTCTGTCACGTACTGGAGTAGGATTCCCGGATTTACAATTTCATTGCAGTACTTACTGTTATAACTACTTTTTTTCTTCTTTCACATACTGTTCTGCGTGTTTGGCCCTGAATAAATGCCCTTGTTATTCTAAATGAATGTTATCTGTAAGGGCCGTAAATGGCCCGCGAGGTTGAAAAACGTATACACACACACGACCGGGGGCTGGGCGAACACGTCGGCGCAATGTTCGTCGGCTGGCTATCCGGTCGGCTAACTATCCGTTTGGCTAACTCTGTTCGGCCAAATGCCCCCTCGGCGAACTGTCCCTCGGCCAGACGTCCGTCGGCTAAACGTCTTTACGCGAATCGCCCGGGTACCTTTCCCGGCTGGCCCGGGAACATCGTGGGACCCTCCATGGCTGAAGTGGTTGGGAACAGGGAAGTCTGGGCATGCCACTTTTACCTGATGTCGGATAAGCGGGAGTAAACGGATGGATGGATATATCATGAACACAGTGTTTTGAATAAACAGGTTTCAAGTTATCATATGTTTGAAGCATTGCAAGCACCCGGGAATCATTGTGTTCATCTGAGTAAAAACAAAAACCTTTCAAGTCAATACTTTCAAGAAAGGATATGATTTGATAGTGACAGGTGTGTTTAACAAATGCGGTGGAATAAAATAAATTATCCATCGAATTAAAAACATTAAATCTGTAAAAGTAAAATTAAAAAAAGTTAATTCCTTAAACCAGGCAAGGATAATTAATCTCTACATCAAATGCAAGCAGGACAAACCAGCAGGGGGAACAACGAGGATACCAATGGTGAAACTGGCAAAATATAAAAAGACAAAGGACATCCACTTACCAATTCATATTCATCAAAAAGCTGGATGAGTGAGGGTGGGATGAAAGTGTGGAATCCTTGCAGGAAGGCATTGATCTGAGGCTGGATGGCCCTTGTCATTCTCAGTTCAGTAACCAGCTGGACGTACTCAGCCTGACACAATCAAACACATGCACGCAAAGATTGAAGTACTCAGAAAATGAAAATAAGCAAAGACATTGAAACAATGTATAGGACGAGTGATGGATGGGAATGACCTAGCCTAGAGTACAGGGGAGTCATCACAGCCTTTATTGACTGATGTAGGCAAAACCACCTCTACATCAATGCCAGTAAGACAAAGGAAATAGTGATCGATTTTCAGAGAAATCCTCAACAGACCACTAAGTGGACATCAAGGGTACAAACTTCGAAATCGTGGAGAATATTAAGTACCTGGGTGTTCACCTCAACAACAAACTAGACTGGCCAACATAGATGTCCCGTACAACAGGGTGCCAGAGCTGCCTCTACCTGTTCTACAGTGCCGCATCTACAGTGTTTTAGTGGTCTGTTGAGGATGTGGGAGCACGGAGAGGGACAGGAACTTGCTAATTAAGCTGATCAGGAGTGCCAGCTCTGTTCTGGGCTGTCCTTTGGACTCTGTGGATGAAGTGGGAGAGAGGAAGATGCTGACCAGAATGATGTCCATCATGGACAGCGCCTCCCACTCCCTGCATGAGTCTGTGGAGTCCCTCCGAGGCTCTTTCAGTAATAGACTAATGCACCCTCATTGCAGGAAGGAGCGCTTCCGCAGATCCTTCCTCCCAACAGCTGTGAGGCTCTTTAACAAAACAAATGGTTGGATGTTAAGACCAGCCGTATGTATGTGTACATCTATGTATGTGTGAATTTATGTATATGCTTGTATGTATGTGTATATGTATGTATGTGTGTGCGCGTGTATGTATGTTTAAAGGTATGTATGTGTGTGTGCGCGTGTATGTATGTTTAAAGGTATGTACATGTGTATGTGTGTATATATGGTACTCGTACGATTCGGCGAAAGACCTTTCGTCGACGGGCGTTTCGACGACGGACAGTTCGCCGACGGGCGTTTCGACGACGGACAGTTTGCAGAAAAAACTAGTGTTTAATGTATTATATTATTAAATAAATAAAAGTGGGGATGCTTCTTATTGTGTTGTTTTTTATGGCGGGGCGAGCAAATCCCGTTTCATTTCGTGTATAAGTATGTATGTGTATATGTATGTATGTGTATATGTATGTGTGTGTAGATGTATGTATGTATACATGTATGTATTTGTATATGTGTGTATATGTATGTATGTGTATTTGTATGTATGTGTATATGTATGTATGTGTATATGTATGTATGTGTATATGTATCTATGTGTATATGTATGTATGTGTATATGTATGTACATGTCTGTATGTATGTGTATATGTAAGTACATGTCTGTATGTATGTTTATATGTATGTACATGTCTGTATGTATGTCTATATGTATGTACATGTCTGTATGTATGTGTATATGTATGTACATTTCTGTATGTATGTGTATACATATGTATGTACATGCCTGTATGTGTGTATATGTATGTACATGCCTGTATGCGTGTATATGTATGTACATGCCTGTATGTGTGTATATGTATGTACATGTCTGTATGTATATGTATGTACATGTCTGTATGTATGTGAATATGTATGTAAATGTGTGTATATGATTGGTCGACGAGTTTCCAGGTGTGGTAAAAATGTTTTCCTTCCATGTTGACTACACATTAAGTTAGATATGTTCATGCTCTCGTGTGGGCTTCATGTATATTGTATAGCCTTGATTGGCCCTGATTTGTTTCATTTTGTGTTATAACTGTCTTTGGGCCTCCTATGATTTGTAAACAGTGCATAGATGCAGAGTTATGCATGCGAATTGATGCTCGTCATTAACACAAGCAAATGCTTGGAAATGTAAATTGATGCTGCTGCTTGGTTGATTTGGGTCATTCGTGTTGGTAGTTATTGTTTACAATGGGGTTGGACTGACTGCGTGAGTGCTGCTGTCTTGGTTTTTGGTAAGTTAACTTCATTTTAACCTTAGATCTTACCAGAATACTGATGTTTTCTTTCACCTTTCAGGATCCCAATAAAAGAGAATTATATTGCTACATATTCCTCAAACTGATATTGTCCGATGCTTTGTTTTGGTATCCTACAGACTCTTTGGCATGATTGAATTGAAATGCTGAATTGCTTCTCATGTCAAACAGTGGGGGAAATAAGTATTCAGTCAACCACCAATTGTGCAAGTTCTCCTACTTGAAAAGATTAGAGAGGCTTGTAATTGTCAACATGGGTAAACCTCAACCACGAGACAAAATGTGGAAAAAAACTGAAAATCCCATTGTTTGATTTTTAAAGAATTTATTTCCATATTAGAGTGGAAAATAAGTATTTGTCACCTACAAAAAAGAAATATTTCTGGCTGTCAAATAGGTCCATCTTCTAACAAGGTCTAACGAGGTCTCCACTCGTTACTTGTATTAATAGCATCCGTTTTAACTCATTATCGGTATAAAAGACACCAAAGAGCTGTCGAAGGACACCACAGACAAAATTGTAGACCTGCACCAAGCTGGGAAGACTGAATCTCCAATAGGTAAAATGTTTGGTGTAAAGAAATTAACAGTGGGAGCTATTATTAGAAAATTGAAGACATACAAGACCACTGATAATCTAGCTCCATCTGGGGCTCCATGCAAGATCTTACCCCGTGGCGTGAAAAATGATAATGAGAACGGTGAGCAAAAATCCCAGAACCACAAAGGGGGAATTAGTGAATGAGATGGATCCAATGACTGTTGATTGTTTGACCCCTCACCCAGTCTCAAGTTCACAATGAAGATTTGGGGAAGGACTCTTAAATAGTTTTGACTTGGATTCCGAAGATGGCGATGTCGAATCGACCTCCGGAAAGACTCGCAATTGTTTTGATTCCTGAATGGAATGGATGCTTGCTTGTTTTATCTTATGCAGGTGTTTTTAATTTCCGACCTCTTATGCAATTGTTTTGAATAGATAACCTTAATTGTTTTGATTCGCTGTCTTAAATGGGCAGGAGAGAATTTGGTTCTTTAGAATGATCCGTGACGAGGACGAGTCAGGATTGATTCTCACTTGCAAGATAAAGATGGATTATGTGCTCCGATGTCTTCCTTGTATTATTTTATATTATACTAAAGTATAACTATTAATGAACCTAACACTGTTGAACTTATTGGAAGGTGCAGCAGGTTATATTTTGGAGAAAAGATAGCATTCCATCAAAAGAACACTAGACCAACAGTGAAGCATGGTGGTGAAGCATGGTGGTGGCAGTGTGACGGTGTGGGGCTGCTTTGGGACAAGGACCACGTGGTGTAATTGATGGAAGAATGAATTCTCCTTTCGACTACCAAATTCTGGAGGAGAACGTCCGGCCATCAGTTTGTGCGCTCAAACTCCAGCGCTCTTGGAGCATGCAGCATGACAACAATCCAAAGCACAGTTGAGCAAACTTAAGGTTTTGGAGTGGCCAAATCGAAGTCAGGATTTAAATCCTACTGAAATGATGTGGTGTGTTCTGAAATGGGCTGCTCATGCTAGAAAAACTTCTAGTATTGCAGAATTGAAACAATTCTGCACAGAAGAGTGGACCAAAATTCCCCCAAAGCATTGTGTAAGCTTAATTTCAGTTCTTGCTGCCAAAGGTAGTACTGAGCCATGTTGGGAAAAGAGGGAGCTGTCAGGATGCTCCTCATTGACTACAGCTCAGCCTTTAACACCATAAGACTGGACATTCTTATCCCCAAGTTGGCCAACCTTGGGCTACCTCCTGATCCTGGATTAAGGACTTTCTGGTCAACCGACCCCAGCACATGAAGCTGGATCAAATCTGACAAAGTAGACTTGGACTAAAGCTCACAATAACCATTTTTTGTCTGTTTGATTCTTTTTTTTTTAATTAAGCGTATAGGAACTTAAAGCCAGCCTGAGGGCTTGAGTGGTTAGCACATAATGCTCCCAGCTCTGGGGCCCTTGGTTCAAATCCAGGTCGGTCCACCTGTGTGGAGTTTGCATGTTCTCTCCGGGGCTGCATGGATTTTCTCTGGGTACTCTGGTTTCCTCCCACATACTAAAAACATGCATGGTAGGCTGATTGTACTCTCCAAATTGGCCCTAGTGTGAGTGTGAATGGTTGTCTGTCTCCTCATGCCCTGCTAACGGCTGGCCACCGATTTAGGACGTACCGAAGTCAGCTGGGATAGGCTCCAGCACTCTTTCCGACCCTAGTAGGGATAGAGCGGTTCAGAAAATTAATATTTAAAATTGTTATTATTAGATTACATTTAGACATTGATACATTAGGGGTGGCCAACCAGTCAGAGACCAAGAGCCACATTTTTTACTTTGTTCCCGCAAAGAGCCACATTTTTTACTGTGTTACCGCAAAGAGCCACATCACACACATACCTTTGCTCAGCCAGATTTATTGTAAATGTCACACACCAGCATAGTAATGACATAAATTGACTCCTACAGTACTAACAGCACAGGCCAGTCAATGAACAATGAACATTGTGTGCACTGTCTCACACAGACAAACTCTCAGTTCAACCAAGTCCACAAACAAATACATAATAATTTAAAATAGCGTTTTTCTTTTACTATGCATGTTACTTAGTGGGACTTCTGTCATAAAATCAGAGCCTATTTTTGCGCAACATTCGCTCCTTGTGAGCTGTCATTTATTATGAATGGCTTTTAACTAGCGCGCCCACCACGCGGGTGTACACCTCGCTCTCCTATTGGCTGCTCCCGGCTGAGCACTCTCGCCTTGGTCTGCCTCGCAGGGGGTGTGGCTTTCTCAGCCGACGCTCGATCTTTGGGATACTTTTTGTGTGCGTGACGCCGTTCATTGTCGCTTCTGGTTCACGGGAGCTCTCCCACTCTGTTAAAAAGTTTACTCAAATGACCTTGCTCCTACTGGGAAACTTTGAGGTATTCATCCCAAGCACATGCGCATTGGACGAAAATACCGTATTGAACTCAAGCGAAGCCCACACGCAAATAAAAATAAAACACAAATACAAACTTTGATATGGACGTAAGAGCCGCATGAAACCGGGCAAAGAGCCGCATGCGGCTCGGGAGCCGCGGGTTGGCCACCCCTGCATTAGTCTATTCATATGCCTATAAATGATAACAATAATTATAATAAAATAATTTTTGTCAACAATAATAAAAACTTTTGATAAAAAAATCGATAATTTTAAAGTTCAATTACACCACCCGACCCTCAAAGAGGTGAGGCGCTGATGGAAAATTAACGCTAATATGGGACCAACGCTTAGGCGAAGAGGAAACGTGATTTTATCATGTTAGCAATAGAAGCTAACTTGGTCATGTCTGGTCTACATTATCCGCGATATTTGATGTCTATTTTTACAATATTAATTCATTCCAGAAGTATTTTCGTAACTTGGATTCATTTAAAGTAGAGAAACATTTTACATGCAAAAGGATTAATCTGTCCCAACCCGTTCTAAAATCCCCAATTCTACCCCTAAAACACTTCAAAATTATTAAAGAATACCAATCATATATGAAAGCCAAAGTGTAGGGCGGATGAGGCAAAAATAAGTAAACATATGCACACAATCTATGCATATTCATTTTCACTGGCCAATTTACCTTTTGGCCTTTTTATAACGTATGCACAAATATAATTTTTCAGCTGAAATTACTTGTCCCTCTCTTAGTTTTACTTTGTATTAATTTCTCTACATCTTATGTGTAATGCTACCATTAACCAACTGAGCAAAACTGTTTTGTGAAGGGTAATAAATTGTCCAGTAATTGCCTAAAGGTAAATTACTCACTGTGGTTTAAAAAAAAAAAAAATCTTGCAATACAGTTCAAGTGATCTCGATGATTAACCACTGTACCTTATTTTCTTGAGTCACAAGAATACTTGTGCCTCCTGGCTTGAGCGGTACCTCCTCCATGGCACCAAACACATCTGTTTCCACAGAAAATGTGAGCTCCAGACCGAAATCACTGATGTCATTGTCCAAGATCCATTGCAAATTCTTGGCATACTCAGGATCAATGGATGATACATCCTGATAGTTCACTGGAATTCCTGGTATCATAAAATGCATAGATGTAATTTTAAAAATAACTACTGTCCTACTGTATGCAGTCAATAATGGTACGTGTCATAAAAATCGGGGTGGCCAACTCCGGTCCTCGAGAGTCTGTTTTTGCAAGCTTTCCCAGAAGCTTGCAGATGAGTTAATCATTTCATTTACGTGTGGTAGAGGATGGAGATATGGAAAACAGACCGGACAGCAGCTTGCGAGGACCGGCATCAACTCATCTGCAAGCTTTTGGACTGCTTGCTAATGAGTTGATCATTTGATTCAGGTGTGATACAGGAGATGTGGACCAGATAGCAGCTCTTGAGGACTGGAGTTGGCCACCCCTGATCTAAAAGTCTAATATTCCTCGATTATCACGGGTAATGCAAACCAGACATGGCCGCACCGCAATAAACGAAAACCCGCGAAACACCCCTATTTAAAAGAAAAAGGGGGAGTGGCTTTGGCTTGCGAGTTTCAGCGTGGATTTTCACATTTTTATAAACTTACTAAAAAGAATTCCCCCAGAAAAAAAATGCAATGTAGTGAAGCCGCGATAATCGAGGACTTACTGTACAGTAATATACAATTTACTCGTATTTCATATCAATCTTTCTCATATAAGATAACTAAATACAAATTAAACCATTCCCACACTTAAAAAAAACACCTAAGAATAGGACATGTTATTAATTGTTCATATTCACCAACTGTCATCACAATGTAACAAAAAACTTTTTAAGGGTTGTGAGCTGCAATAAAATTTGACATTATTATGTACAGTACTGTATGGAGTTCTTACTTTTGAGATAGACGTGTGTGGAGGAGGAAAGAGACTTGGCGGCAACACATTCAGTTCGCTACAATTTTGTGACACTATGTAACATAACACAAACTTACAATTTACCTTAAATTAACTTAACTTACAAAACACACCTTTGTTGTGCTATAACTGAGGAAAAGGTGTTTATGTATTCCACCGCAGATTTCAAGTTGGAACTAGCTGCTTCCCCGTGGCACATAATTGAATGCATACCCAGTTCGTTTTTTTTGAATTATCAAACCAGCCACGACTCGTTTTTAACGTTTAGTTGTAAGTCTCCCCTTTCTCAGCTACTTGCTTTACTAGTATAGTCAGCAAACTGTATCTCCTTTAATAATATTAAAAGAAGCCCACACAATTCCACATCTTGGGACTCATAATTCTTTCTCATTAGCTTTGGTTGTCCAGGAGTGTAGGAGATATTTCATCTCTCGCCTGAAGGATCCTGCCAATAATCTCAAGGTCTGAGTGATAAGACAAATTACCACGGTGGTTTTTACGTGTTGCGACCGAACCAACAAAAGGGCTGCCGAATTGTTTTTGTTAAGATTCTAACGTTTAACCTCCTTGAGATGAGCCATGCACATATTTCTATTTCTTATGGGTTTATTCTATTGCTAGGTGCATTTCACCCTAGAAAAAAATCTCTCATGGGACATATAATACTAAGAAAAGAAAGATATATTAGCTCATTAAAAATAATTTACACAAAAAGGTTGCATGTAAAGTCAAGAACAACAAAAACAAATCATCATCTCCCACAAGGTTGGAGGCATACTGCTGGTCCTCCACTGGGTCCAATTTGTTGCACAGAAACCTATTCAATGTGTTTGTCGTGGGCCGTTACATATATGCATTTTCTTTCTCTTCCTCGAGCTTCTACACGCTTGAACAGTCGCTCTCATACAACGTTTTCACCTAAACTAGTACAGCATTTTAAATCTTGCCCTCGTACTAGAAATGAAAATAATAATACCATATTTACTTGCATATAAGCTGATTTTGTCGGGCAAAAAATGATGACTGAATTGAGGGTACGGCTTATATGTGCATATAAACACAAATGCTCGAAACTGCAAGTTGACAACGCCATGACACGATGATGTCACGACGCAATGGCGCCGTGACATCATGACGGAATGTCACGGTCACATCATGACGGAATGGAGACATGACGTGAATGTGGCCGATAGAGAAAATAGAGAAAAGATAAACAGATAAAACGCTAAAGAAAATGTATTTTAACGTCTTTGAATGCAATTCAAGAAAAAAACATATCTAGCATAAAACGTGCTCGCTGGGGGCACATCCATCTTACCTAGGGACCTGCCGCCTAAATCTAGTTAAAAGTGCTTTGACCAACCGGACGCGAGTAGCCTTGATTTTGAAATAAAACAAAGTTCCAATTTTATTTTTGTTTAAATATTTCTTGTTCAAAAGTGACAATTATTGGAGTAATATGAACCATCGAATTAATTTAGATATGTTGACATTAGAAGCAATATGGCTGCCACAACATCTTAAATATCTGATTAAAAATTGCAACTTCAGAAATTAGAAAGCATCTGGTTCTCATTAACATAGATTATTTCTTTTTTCAAATATACTAATTTGATATTTTGCATTTACAGGCATATGAACTTCCTCATATTGACATAATAATGTGCTTTTGATTCATACAGTATCTTAGAAATACCACTTGTGATCTTTCTTAAAATGTTCCCTTCAAAAACACATTTGTACCCTATTGAAACTATGAATATGGAGGTGTTAATTGGGAATCAGGGGGGGCGGGGCGGCTTATAAGCGATAAATTATAAAATTCAAAAATGTTAAGGCAGTTATAAGGGTGCGGCTTTTAAGTGAGTAAATATGGTATATATATTTTGGTTGGGACCTGTTACTTTGCCGTCATTTGGCGTTCCAAGGTCTTAAACCGTCATGGTAGGGATAACCCCCCCTCCCCCCACCACACACACACACACACACACACACACACACACACACACACACACAAACTTTTGTCATCTAACTGCCCACCCTCTATTAATTCAGAGCTTCTACAATTAAATCATTACATCATATATTTCTTTTACCCAGAATATGTTTATAGAAGGAGCGGGTGAAATAGATATTGACCAGCTGCTTGTGATACAGAGCTAAACCCAAGATCTGGCCCGCAAATCGGAAGTAGTTCAGGTGGTCTGGGTTGACTGAGGAGTTACTGTTGGGCTGGAATGTAGTACCTGTAAAAAGCGTAAGCATCCAAACAAACAAATTATTCCAAACCACCCAAAATGTTGCTTGTCATACTAAATGCTATAATCAAAATCTAAATTAAGTGTACCATCAGCTGACTGAGTGAACAGAGCATAGTCCGGATTAATTATCTCATTGGATAGGACATCAAACCACTCCCGAACAACACCTTGACCCTGTAAGACAGACAAAGCAAGCAGAATAACAGTACACTCATATTGCTTGTTGTTGATCAATTATTTAAAAACTGAAAACATCCATAATAACTTTTTTGCTCAAAGTAAAACAAACAAACAAAAATATCCATTGCCACAATCCAAAGACTCACCATCCCTTCCTCGCCATGAAAGCGGACAGCAATCCCTTGCTTCAGTTTCTCATTAGTAGACTTTGAAACCATTTCACAGCTGCTCCGAAATATGGAGTCTGATTAAAGGAATTAAAAAATGTTCACATTTAATGAAAAAAGAAACCCTGCAAATATAGCATCAAACATTTTATGTCAACACTGGTAAGAACATTAATGCAAAAGGCATTAATTAAGAAAAAATGCCAATATTTCATGAAAAAGGAAAAATAGACAACACATTTAAATGGTGGGTGGCCCGGTGGTGCAAGTGGTTAGCGCATGATCGTCAAAGCTCTAAGGTTCTGGGTTCAAATCCAGGTCGCATCCCACTTGTGAGGAGTTTGCATGGGCCTGCGTGGGTTTTCTCTGGGTACTCCGGTTTCCTCCCACATTCCAAAATCATGCATGGTAACCTGATTGGACACTAAATGGCCGTTAGGGTACATTCAAGAGCTGTATGCAGATGGTGTGAATGATGTCAGGTTCTCTCAGAATGTGTCCTCACAAGTGGTGTCCTTTTTGTTTAAGCATATTTTTACACAGTATTATAGTTTTAGGGAAATTGTGATTTGAATATTTGATTCATTGAACAACCATCTGGCATTACTGGAATTAATGGATAAGTAGTAGCAAAGTAAATAGAAATATCTTGTATAGATTATCATACCATTGCAAGACATGGCTGTCTTTTGCACTCAAAAGTACTGCAAAGTCATTGTGAGGATTTTATTTTGAATACATTACAGCAAAGCCTCAAATTTCACAGATAATATAAGCCAGACATGGCCGCATTAATCGAAAAAACACTAAGAAGGATCACCCTTATTATTACTACCATATGTTTTTGTGCCTATACAAAAATACGAAAACACAAGTACAAATATCAAGTGTATTAATAAAATGTTTCAGTTATAGACATAAGAAAAGACTAATGCATAAATATCTAAATCTGATCTAAAAATAAAATCATTTTTAAATAATTTAAATATTGTAGCCACGGTATAAATTGTTTCTTTCCGCTTGATATAAATAGAAAAACAGTTTAATGGGAGTGCCAACAGAGGGCCAGCATTCCATTTCTCTGAATCTCATTAGACTTGGAAAATGACATACAAAGCATTCAATTCAATTTAGTCCAAGTTGTCTGCACAGACCAGATCTTGAAGGGTAGCCCCCTTTCAGCGTGGTACAGCTTCACGTTCGGGATGAAACAGGTTGCGAAGGCTTTCATGATCCAGGATCTCCAGTTGCACATTCAGTATACAGGCAGCAAGGCTCAGCTGTTTTTTTTAAAGGATGAGGACGGTCGAACATGGAGATTAAGGCGGGCTTTACTATAAAGCCAGCCAGCAGCATCCCCACACGAGTGTCGAGCGAGCCGAGCCAACTGCGGCAGGTTCAGTTCATCTTCGAATAAGAAAGTGGGTGAAGGCATCCTCTTCCAAAAAAGGCCAGTCTCATCCGTGTTAAAAACTTGTTCTATGGAATTATGTGAGGGAACTCTTTCTTCGTCGTAGCCTTTCGTAGCCTCCCGATCTGCCGAGGAGGTGCTGTCGCGACAATTATAGGAGGCTGAGGTTCATATTAATTGTCTTCGTCAGGAACTAAGCTATCTCTTGACTTTGGGTCTAATCACGTTCACGTCCATAGGAATCTTATTGTCCCAATAGGGCATTCTCCATCTTAACAATGATTTTATTCCTCCTTCCGAAATTGAATCTCAAGAAAAGGCACGGCGGTCCACCTTGTCTTGTCTTTTTTTTGTGCACCGTTCTTCTTTACGCAACCATTCACCAACCATTTCAGCGCAGAAGAAACGCTTCCTGACCTCCGCCATTTTGATAGCTATTTTTTATCTCCTATCTTCTGTAAGATATGCTGAGTCACTATTTGCAATTGCTTGTTTATATTGCACCAGTTTGGTGTGAGTAATGAAAAATGTCATGTTGAGACATCTGCTCTGCAGTTGTCTGGGCGTATCAACCCACACCCTGTTTCTGTTATCTTCTCTGTACAGCATCATGTTTTTCACATATAAATAAATGCACAAACTGTTTTTTCGGAGAGATTCGCGGCGGATAGTCTGTGCGTTCGCAACCATTTGAGCTCTCCCTCTTTCTCAAACTGCTCCTGAAGTTGTTTTACAGAGATCCAACACTTCTGCTAGCAAATTTCAGTTTTTGACATTAGGCAGGATGTTTTAGAGGCATTTTCAACACTGATTCAAAATCGATACAAAGCTAGAAAGGCTCGGTATAGTCTTCTGTGTGTGGTGTGAAATGTATGTAATCCGAAGAAAGGGCACAATGATGTTTGTATTATCGATGCATCATTCTTCTTCGCTGAGGGCCATCTATTTCAGTGCCGAAGAAGAAGCGCTGCCCTGACTTATTCCTTTTGTCATCTCCTGCCTTACGCTTGCGGGTAGTTCCAGCGTGGATTTCGACATTTTCTGTAACTTTTTTTATACTCAAGATAAAAAAAGCAACGTACTGAAAGATTTTCCCATCAAAGTAACACATTTGTACTTCCTATTAAAACCAAGAATATGGAGGTGAATATTGGTGTTAGGGATATTAGTCTTACATTTTATATATTTGCTCACAATGAAGAACACTTTGCTTCACATCGCTTATTAGTCTTAGATTATTACATACTTACTCGCAATGAAGAACGCTTTGCTTTATTAGCTTATTAACATTCAAAAAGTCATATTAGAACATCTGCTTGCAAGCATGTAAATGCTTGTTCCTTAGTTAGATCAAACAACAGGAAGGTCGAATCATCACAGACTGCTGGAATGCGGAGAAGATCCTTTGGCTCATCATGACCTTCATTTGTTTAGAGAGATAAAACGTCTATTGACTTCTCACTCCTATTTTCCTACCACTCCCTTGAGAGCTGAGATTGTAACTAAGGTCTTTGAAGCTCATAAACAGTAAAAAAAAAAATGTGTCTAACGCCAGAATGAACCTGGACAAAGATGAGTCAGTTTGATTCTCTCTTTCAAGAAAACAACAGATGAGTCTCCTGTCTCTTATATTTGTGCATGCATTTGCCTAATGGTGAACCTAACAATTCGGAATTGGGGGTGGGGGGGTTTACATATACATATACAGTGATCCCTCGGTGCTTCGCGCTTCAGCTATCGCGTGCGCAGACCT
>NW_027551631.1:97500-132500 GCF_051989575.1 Stigmatopora nigra | reverse complement strand
CTGAAGTTTTGCGCTTTCTCACAAAGTTGATCATAAATGTCACTTGACAGGTCAGAAATGCGCTCTACCACGGTATTGGCAGAAAGGCTGATGTTGTTGAACTGACTTTTCTTTTCTGGACAGACAATATGTGCAGCCTGTAATATGCACATTTTGATAAATTCACCTTCTGTGAATGGCTTGCCCGCCTTGGCAATCAGCTCACAAACGGCGTAGCTAGCTTCGACTGCTGCATTACTTTCTTTTGTAGCCTTCTTGAAAAAAGCCTGTTGCCTCAGAAGAATTGTTTTAAGACTGTCAACCTGGTTGGCTCTCTCATCGCCCTGGTATTTGTCGTACTCCTCAGCATGTCTCGTAGCATAATGACGTTTCAAATTATATTCCTTGTGGACCGCAACTTTTTCAGTGCAAATGAGACACGTCGGGTGCCCCTGTGCTCAACAAAGAAATATTGCACTCCCCACATTTCTTGAAACTGTCTGTGCTCATCACTGACCTTTGTCTTCACGGCAGGCTTTGAAACACACATCCCCGGGGCTGTAATATGGGTTTACACTAGGAATGAGTCTCGGATTGAATTTTTAACTTTCAGCCACGTGGTTCTGTGGCGCATGCGCACTTTCGATTTGACCGTTTGACTTTCAGACGCGCGGGTCTGTGGCGCATGCGCACTTTCGCTCTCCGATCGTATTGGATTACGGCAACACTCCGAGCCGAGCGGAGTGATCGGCTTCACGGCTTCTCCTCTGCCCAACTGATTGGAGGAATGAATGAGTGAGTGAGCGGGGCACCGGACAGCTTGGCCAATGTCCCGCCCTCCAGAGCCGTATACTTCACCGTGATTGGTTCATCCAGCTCCGAACACCGTGTCATTCATATCAATCTTGCGGACCGCACGGACATTAATCTTGCATATGAAGACGCGGGCCGCAAATTAGCATCCTGCGGGCCGCGGGTTTGGGTCCCCCTGCTCTAATCTTTTCAAGTAGGATAACTTGTACAATTGGTGGTTGACTAAATACTTATTTGCCCCACTGTATATTTATATCTATACACACACACATGCATATTTATATTGTTTTACTTTGAGATTACAGTGCATATAATTAAGAGTCGTTTTAAGATTTTTATTTTGTGGGGATGTTTGCTGCATTAAAAATAACTTGTCCTCACCTCGTTGGATGAGCAGGATGTCACTCTCATTAACGGGACGATGCACCATGTCTGAGCCTGTTTGTCCAGCTAAAAGATGCTCGTAAAACCACTCACAGCGATCTTTGAAAGGCTTTAGTCAAAAGCAAAACATTAACAACACCACACACACACTTTGCATTGCTTTAAGATCTGCTAGGAATCTGGATTTTATGTTGCAATTAACCATTTGTATTACAGATCCGGAACTGAGGACATTTGCATAATGTACACCTTTTATCTTAGAAAAAAAGTTCATAAAAATGTAAAAAATCAATGCTGAAATTCGTAAGCAGAAGCCACTGTTGCTATTAGGACTCAGCAATGAAAGAAAAAAAAGGACCATATTCACTCGCATATAAGCCACGTTTGTTGGACAAAAAAATTATGACTGAAACGAGGGTATTGCTTATACGAGCATAAAAAGACGACATGCACTAAACTGCAAGGTGACAAAGGCGAAACATCATAACTCCATGACGCCATGCTGCAAGACAATATGGTCATTTATTTCAAAATACAGTTTTTGTGAGAGTAAAAGCATTGTTCCCATACAAACTGTGAATGGCTTACATTTCAGCATAAACACTCAACTTTCTGACTGACTAATCAATCTTAGTCTTATGATTGGGTTGACATGTCCGCACAAACACTCAACTGACACTAATCAAAAAATCGTTGCCCTGCAAATGAATAAAACGTATCTGTCAGAAGTCCTGCCCACAACTGTCAGTTTCGCCTGAATATAAGACTCACTCACTGGTCATTCGGAGAGAGCTGCAGGGAGAGCAGACTGAGCGTTCATGCTGGTCGAGCACTCCCCATTCTGCAGTCTGTTAATACACCTATATCCTATTAAATTGATCCAACTCTTTCTGTGCCTGTTCCTGAAGTTTTATTACAAATCTATTATAAGCAGATAAAACAATAATTCCGCATTTATTCTTTTATTTTTATTTCTTGTTCAAAAGTGATAACTATTGAAGTAATATGAACCATGAAAATGTTTGAGTGGCAACAAGCTCGTAAGATAACATTTTTAAATGAACTTGTATTACGATGCAGACACTCAAAAATAAGTTAAATCTAACCTTACACTAAACTTAGTTGCCCCGCCTCCCCTGACTTTCAGATGCAACTAAGATGTTTGCTTTTGAATTCCTTGCAAAATATTCCCAAATGTCCTCACAATATGATAACACACGACCACTTGCCAACGAGAAGTAGTATATACACCATTTGCAATGACTAACGAGAAAAAAATAAATGCACAACCCTGCGCCCAATGCTCGCAGACATTAGACGAGGGAGTTGCGACCACAGAGACATTACACGAGGGAATTGCGACCACAGAGACATTACATGAGGGAGTTGCGACCAGAGACATTACACGAGGGAGTGCCCATGATGTTCTAATGAGCAGCCTGTCACGTCTGCTGTCTGCTCGTGTATCAAAATTGGTCTCGTATTTCAAGATAAATATTTGCTAACATTTTTTACTCGTATCTCAAATTGCTCGTATGTCGGTGTACTTGTATGTCGAAGTACCACTGTAATGTGCTTTTTATTCATACTGTATCTCAGAAATTCCACGTGCAATTATTTTTCATAAGATTTTCCCTTCAAAGTAACACATTTGTACTTGGCGGCATATACGCAAGAAATTGTAAAATTCAACAGATTTTAACGGTGCACGGATGCAGCTTATATGCAAGAAAATATGATAGTTATAAAAGGGATGATTGTCTATATGTATATCCAGAAGTGCTCAAAAGATTACATACACTTGTGGAAAAACAATGTCATGGTCTTTTTCCAGAGTTTCCAGTTATTTCTAAAACTCTCAATTTTCTCTGATAATTATTGGAACAGATACCTAGTCACAAAAAAACATTCCTGAAGTTGGGTTCTTTTATGACTTTATTATGGGTAAAAAGAAAGTGATCAAATCTGCTGGTTCAAAAATATACATACAGCAGCGCAAATATTTGGTAACGTCCCTTTGCCATTTTCACTTCATTTAGGCGCTTTTGGTAGCCACCCTCAAGCTTCTGGCAAGCTTCTGCTTAAATCTTTGACCACTCGACATGGAAGAATTGGTAGGCTTCAGTTACATTTTATGGCTTTCTGACATGGACTTGTTTCTTCACCATGGTCCACAAATTCTCAACGGGGTTTAAGTCAGGACTGTGGGAAGGCCATTGGAAAACCTTACTTCTAGCCTGATTTCGCCATTCCATTACCACTTTTGAAGTGTTGTGGGGTCATTGTCCTGTTGGAACACTCAGCTGCGCCCAAGACCCAATCTTCGGGCTCATGATTTTAGGTAATCTTGAAGAATTTGAAAGTAATCATACATCATTATCCCATTTAATCTCTGGAAAGCACCAGTTCCATTGGTAGCAAACCACTCCATCAGAATAATACAACCACCACTCCTTTGACTTTCCCATTGTAGTGTTTGTGGGCGTTTGCATCCAATAAGCCCTATGTAAATGGCCTCAGAGACGTCACCAGCTGCAGTCACTCATAATCACTCACAAGAAGTTAAGAGGCCATGCTATGAAGCTCATTTCACTGACAACTTTCTAAGTCACCAAAATTGCCAATTCTTGTTGCTGTATGTAGATTTCTGACCCAGCAGATTTGTGCTGTATGTATATTTTTGACCCAGCAGATTTGATCACTTTTTCTATTAACCCTTAATAAAGTAATAAAAGAAACAAACTTCATGAATTTTTTTGTGACAAAGTATCTGTTACAGTCACTATCAGAGAAAAATCAGAGTTGTAGAAATAACAGGAATCTCAAGAGAGCCATATTATGTTCTTCACAAGTGTATGTAAAATTTTGACCACAACTGTATATTTATACATACTTATGTGGGTGTATATGTATAGGTATTAGGTATATGTACGTGTACGTGTACGTGCACGTGCACGTGCACGTACACGTACACGTACACTATATATAGATCTATAGATCTATAGATCTATAGATCTATAGATCTATAGACACACACACGCGCACCCCAAGGTTGAAATACATGACGTGATAATAAATTTCTCTACACGGTTAACATAATATGTCTTACCTGGCCCTTAATGATATGCATGAAACGAGCCATAAGTTCTGGACACTCAAGCAGGAAATGGAAGTGGTTAAAGATTATTTTTGGATTCCTAGGAAATAGAAGCACAAATACATATATGGATATAGGGATATAGGGATATAGGGATATAGGGATATAGGGATATAGGGATATAGGGATATAGGGATATAGGGATATAGGGATATAGGGATATAGGGATATAGGGATATAGGGATATAGGGATATAGGGATATAGGGATATAGGGATATAGGGATATAGGGATATAGGGATATAGGGATATAGGGATATAGGGATATAGGGATATAGGGATATAGGGATATAGGGATATAGGGATATAGGGATATAGGGATATAGGGATATAGGGATATAGGGATATAGGGATATAGGGATATAGGGATATAGGGATATAGGGATATAGGGATATAGGGATATAGGGATATAGGGATATAGGGATATAGGGATATAGGGATATAGGGATATAGGGATATAGGGATATAGGGATATAGGGATATAGGGATATAGGGATATAGGGATATAGGGATATAGGGATATAGGGATATAGGGATATAGGGATATAGGGATATAGGGATATAGGGATATAGGGATATAGGGATATAGGGATATAGGGATATAGGGATATAGGGATATAGGGATATAGGGATATAGGGATATAGGGATATAGGGATATAGGGATATAGGGATATAGGGATATAGGGATATAGGGATATAGGGATATAGGGATATAGGGATATAGGGATATAGGGATATAGGGATATAGGGATATAGGGATATAGGGATATAGGGATATAGGGATATAGGGATATAGGGATATAGGGATATAGGGATATAGGGATATAGGGATATAGGGATATAGGGATATAGGGATATAGGGATATAGGGATATAGGGATATAGGGATATAGGGATATAGGGATATAGGGATATAGGGATATAGGGATATAGGGATATAGGGATATAGGGATATAGGGATATAGGGATATAGGGATATAGGGATATAGGGATATAGGGATATAGGGATATAGGGATATAGGGATATAGGGATATAGGGATATAGGGATATAGGGATATAGGGATATAGGGATATAGGGATATAGGGATATAGGGATATAGGGATATAGGGATATAGGGATATAGGGATATAGGGATATAGGGATATAGGGATATAGGGATATAGGGATATAGGGATATAGGGATATAGGGATATAGGGATATAGGGATATAGGGATATAGGGATATAGGGATATAGGGATATAGGGATATAGGGATATAGGGATATAGGGATATAGGGATATAGGGATATAGGGATATAGGGATATAGGGATATAGGGATATAGGGATATAGGGATATAGGGATATAGGGATATAGGGATATAGGGATATAGGGATATAGGGATATAGGGATATAGGGATATAGGGATATAGGGATATAGGGATATAGGGATATAGGGATATAGGGATATAGGGATATAGGGATATAGGGATATAGGGATATAGGGATATAGGGATATAGGGATATAGGGATATAGGGATATAGGGATATAGGGATATAGGGATATAGGGATATAGGGATATAGGGATATAGGGATATAGGGATATAGGGATATAGGGATATAGGGATATAGGGATATAGGGATATAGGGATATAGGGATATAGGGATATAGGGATATAGGGATATAGGGATATAGGGATATAGGGATATAGGGATATAGGGATATAGGGATATAGGGATATAGGGATATAGGGATATAGGGATATAGGGATATAGGGATATAGGGATATAGGGATATAGGGATATAGGGATATAGGGATATAGGGATATAGGGATATAGGGATATAGGGATATAGGGATATAGGGATATAGGGATATAGGGATATAGGGATATAGGGATATAGGGATATAGGGATATAGGGATATAGGGATATAGGGATATAGGGATATAGGGATATAGGGATATAGGGATATAGGGATATAGGGATATAGGGATATAGGGATATAGGGATATAGGGATATAGGGATATAGGGATATAGGGATATAGGGATATAGGGATATAGGGATATAGGGATATAGGGATATAGGGATATAGGGATATAGGGATATAGGGATATAGGGATATAGGGATATAGGGATATAGGGATATAGGGATATAGGGATATAGGGATATAGGGATATAGGGATATAGGGATATAGGGATATAGGGATATAGGGATATAGGGATATAGGGATATAGGGATATAGGGATATAGGGATATAGGGATATAGGGATATAGGGATATAGGGATATAGGGATATAGGGATATAGGGATATAGGGATATAGGGATATAGGGATATAGGGATATAGGGATATAGGGATATAGGGATATAGGGATATAGGGATATAGGGATATAGGGATATAGGGATATAGGGATATAGGGATATAGGGATATAGGGATATAGGGATATAGGGATATAGGGATATAGGGATATAGGGATATAGGGATATAGGGATATAGGGATATAGGGATATAGGGATATAGGGATATAGGGATATAGGGATATAGGGATATAGGGATATAGGGATATAGGGATATAGGGATATAGGGATATAGGGATATAGGGATATAGGGATATAGGGATATAGGGATATAGGGATATAGGGATATAGGGATATAGGGATATAGGGATATAGGGATATAGGGATATAGGGATATAGGGATATAGGGATATAGGGATATAGGGATATAGGGATATAGGGATATAGGGATATAGGGATATAGGGATATAGGGATATAGGGATATAGGGATATAGGGATATAGGGATATAGGGATATAGGGATATAGGGATATAGGGATATAGGGATATAGGGATATAGGGATATAGGGATATAGGGATATAGGGATATAGGGATATAGGGATATAGGGATATAGGGATATAGGGATATAGGGATATAGGGATATAGGGATATAGGGATATAGGGATATAGGGATATAGGGATATAGGGATATAGGGATATAGGGATATAGGGATATAGGGATATAGGGATATAGGGATATAGGGATATAGGGATATAGGGATATAGGGATATAGGGATATAGGGATATAGGGATATAGGGATATAGGGATATAGGGATATAGGGATATAGGGATATAGGGATATAGGGATATAGGGATATAGGGATATAGGGATATAGGGATATAGGGATATAGGGATATAGGGATATAGGGATATAGGGATATAGGGATATAGGGATATAGGGATATAGGGATATAGGGATATAGGGATATAGGGATATAGGGATATAGGGATATAGGGATATAGGGATATAGGGATATAGGGATATAGGGATATAGGGATATAGGGATATAGGGATATAGGGATATAGGGATATAGGGATATAGGGATATAGGGATATAGGGATATAGGGATATAGGGATATAGGGATATAGGGATATAGGGATATAGGGATATAGGGATATAGGGATATAGGGATATAGGGATATAGGGATATAGGGATATAGGGATATAGGGATATAGGGATATAGGGATATAGGGATATAGGGATATAGGGATATAGGGATATAGGGATATAGGGATATAGGGATATAGGGATATAGGGATATAGGGATATAGGGATATAGGGATATAGGGATATAGGGATATAGGGATATAGGGATATAGGGATATAGGGATATAGGGATATAGGGATATAGGGATATAGGGATATAGGGATATAGGGATATAGGGATATAGGGATATAGGGATATAGGGATATAGGGATATAGGGATATAGGGATATAGGGATATAGGGATATAGGGATATAGGGATATAGGGATATAGGGATATAGGGATATAGGGATATAGGGATATAGGGATATAGGGATATAGGGATATAGGGATATAGGGATATAGGGATATAGGGATATAGGGATATAGGGATATAGGGATATAGGGATATAGGGATATAGGGATATAGGGATATAGGGATATAGGGATATAGGGATATAGGGATATAGGGATATAGGGATATAGGGATATAGGGATATAGGGATATAGGGATATAGGGATATAGGGATATAGGGATATAGGGATATAGGGATATAGGGATATAGGGATATAGGGATATAGGGATATAGGGATATAGGGATATAGGGATATAGGGATATAGGGATATAGGGATATAGGGATATAGGGATATAGGGATATAGGGATATAGGGATATAGGGATATAGGGATATAGGGATATAGGGATATAGGGATATAGGGATATAGGGATATAGGGATATAGGGATATAGGGATATAGGGATATAGGGATATAGGGATATAGGGATATAGGGATATAGGGATATAGGGATATAGGGATATAGGGATATAGGGATATAGGGATATAGGGATATAGGGATATAGGGATATAGGGATATAGGGATATAGGGATATAGGGATATAGGGATATAGGGATATAGGGATATAGGGATATAGGGATATAGGGATATAGGGATATAGGGATATAGGGATATAGGGATATAGGGATATAGGGATATAGGGATATAGGGATATAGGGATATAGGGATATAGGGATATAGGGATATAGGGATATAGGGATATAGGGATATAGGGATATAGGGATATAGGGATATAGGGATATAGGGATATAGGGATATAGGGATGTAGGGATATAGGGATATAGGGATATAGGGATATAGGGATATAGGGATATAGGGATATAGGGATATAGGGATATAGGGATATAGGGATATAGGGATATAGGGATATAGGGATATAGGGATATAGGGATATAGGGATATAGGGATATAGGGATATAGGGATATAGGGATATAGGGATATAGGGATATAGGGATATAGGGATATAGGGATATAGGGATATAGGGATATAGGGATATAGGGATATAGGGATATAGGGATATAGGGATATAGGGATATAGGGATATAGGGATATAGGGATATAGGGATATAGGGATATAGGGATATAGGGATATAGGGATATAGGGATATAGGGATATAGGGATATAGGGATATAGGGATATAGGGATATAGGGATATAGGGATATAGGGATATAGGGATATAGGGATATAGGGATATAGGGATATAGGGATATAGGGATATAGGGATATAGGGATATAGGGATATAGGGATAGTAGGGATGGGATATAGGGTATAGGGAGTATAGGGATATAGGGATATAGGGATATAGGGATATTGGGATATAGGGATATTGGGATTTATGGATATGGAGAGTTGGATTTGTGATATGGGATTTATGGATATGGATTATATGGTTATGGATATATGGATATGGATATATGGATATGGATTTTGGATATGGATATATGGATATGGATATATGGTTATGGATATATGGAGTATGGATGAGTATGGATATGGATATATGGATATATGGATATGGATAGTATGGATATGGGATATGTGATATGGATATATGGAATATGGATATATGGATATGGATATATGGATATGGATATATGGATATGGATATATGGATATGGATATATGGATATGGATATATGGATATGGATATATGGATATGGATATATGGATATGGATATATGGATATGGATATATGGATATGGATATATGGATATGGATATATGGATATGGATATATGGATATGGATATATGGATATGGATATATGGATATGGATATATGGATATGGATATATGGATATGGATATATGGATATGGATATATGGATATGGATATATGGATATGGATATATGGATATAGATATATGGATATAGGGATATATGGATATATGGATATAGGGATATATGGATATATGGATATAGGGATATATGGATATATGGATATATGGATATCGGGATATATGGATATGGATATAGGGATATATGGATATGGATATAGGGATATATGGATATGGATATAGGGATATAGGGATATATGGATATGGATATAGGGATATATGGATATGGATATGGATATAGGGATATATGGATATGGATATAGGGATATAGGGATATATGGATATGGATATAGGGATATATGGATATGGATATAGGGATATATGGATATGGATATAGGGATATATGGATATGGATATGGATATAGGGATATATGGATATGGATATAGGGATATATGGATATGGATATAGGGATATATGGATATGGATATAGGGATATATGGATATGGATATAGGGATATATGGATATGGATATAGGGATATATGGATATGGATATAGGGATATATGGATATGGATATAGGGATATATGGATATGGATATAGGGATATATGGATATGGATATAGGGATATATGGATATGGATATAGGGATATATGGATATAGGGATATAGGGATATATGGATATGGATATAGGGATATAGGGATATATGGATATGGATATAGGGATATATGGATATGGATATAGGGATATATGGATATGGATATAGGGATATATGGATATAGGGATATAGGGATATATGGATATGGATATAGGGATATATGGATATGGATATAGGGATATATGGATATGGATATAGGGATATATGGATATGGATATAGGGATATATGGATATGGATATAGGGATATATGGATATGGATATAGGGATATATGGATATGGATATAGGGATATATGGATATGGATATAGGGATACATGGATATGGATATAGGGATACATGGATATGGATATAGGGATATATGGATATAGGGATATATGGATATGGATATAGGGATATATGGATATGGATATAGGGATATATGGATATGGATATAGGGATATATGGATATGGATATAGGGATATATGGATATGGATATAGGGATATATGGATATGGATATAGGGATATATGGATATGGATATAGGGATATATGGATATGGATATAGGGATATATGGATATGGATATAGGGATATATGGATATGGATATAGGGATATATGGATATGGATATAGGGATATAGGGATATAGGGATATAGGGATATTGAAACCTACTTTTACGCGTGTGTGCGTGTGTATAGTAATCAAATTTCATTTAAGTTAAAGTTGAATTTAAAGTTTACGGTCTGTTACGATCGCGCTGCTGTCAAGTCCCCTCTGCAAGCCTCTCTTCCTCCGTCCCTCCCTCCCTCTATCTCCCTCTCCTCTTTTTTCCGCTGGCGGCCTACTTCAGGAGAAAATATTTAAAAAACGTGCCAGCAGAAGTTATTGAGATATTTGGAAGTCTTGCGCAAAGTTCCTCAAATTCTAGACTGGAAGACAAGGTCGAAACACAATTATAACAAGTCCATTATTGTGGCTTGTGACTGGGCTTTCCCACGGTCTTAGACCCATATACAAATAAAATTTGATTGCGCTGAGTAGAAGCAAGTGTCTACGCGAGGACACGAAACTGCTGGTTGCTAGTTTTTTCCCCTCTGTAGACCAGGCTCATAAAATAATAAAATAATAATAAATGAAAAAACAAACCCTAAAAGAAATGATTTTTTTTCAAAAAACAAACCCAGAAAATTTAATTAATTAGTTTCCCCAAAAAACATTAAAAAAACAACCTCAAAAAATATTAATTGGAAAAATGGCCAGGGCTTTTTTTTAAGGTGAATGCAATGAGCTTCCGTAGAAGTCTAAGGAATGGCTGAGTCTGACAATGAACACTGACCCACCTGTTTACAAAGCATTTCAGCACTTCATCATGCTTGCAGACAAATTCAATAAAATGAGGGGATGTCATTCTGAGTAAAGACAAGAGAAAAAGCAATGAGTGAGAAACAGGCGAAATAGACAATTAAAGCAATTCTGTCATATAAATTACTCATCTGAAACACACTACTGCCTACACACAAAATAAAGCAGTGCTATAGGAAACAAATGTAGACCATACTTTTAATCAACAGAAAAACACAAGGCAAACCCAATAAGTGATCTTTTTTAATGATTATTGGAAATTAAAAAATGATGATTAAGGATTGCTGACGTTACGTTCTCGAATTTATAATATATAACCCTTTTAAATGTACATTGATCATGAATTTTGTATTTATGAACACTTAAATCAAGCATATATACACGTATCCCTTGTTTTTCACGGATAATGCAGAAGACATGGCCGCGAGTATCGAAAAACTGCGAAGTAGCATCACCCCTGAAAATTGAAATAAATTAAAACACTAAGTACTGTAATCATAGAGAAAACAGTTACTATAGACTTGATTAAAATAATTTAGAAAACTGGTTATTGGAGGTTTAGTCCAAGTCCTCTTCATCAGAATCGAGGGGCATTTTTCTTTAATTAATATTTCTGTTGCGGTTGTCTTTACACTTTCAAGACGATTGCCAAATTCAATGGCTCTATCAAGCGTCAGTTTCTTTTCGAGTGGCCCCATGCAGGGTAAGATGGCCGTGCTCCGAGCGAGCAGTGACGGGAACGTGAGTTTTTTTCACGTTTTATGCAAGATGCGTACATTTTTATCTTGACTTTCATCCATAGATGCCCAAAAAAAATAATTTCACATCTCTGGTGTTACTTGCAAGAGAGAAACCCATTCTGACATTGTATTCGTCACAACTGATTTCCTGCGAGCGGTATTTTCTCCTGCTCATTTAAGGCCTCGAATCAAAACAATTACAAGATATTGATTAATCCAATTGCGTTAGAAAAAACAACAACTGCAACAATCATCGCATATCAGGTATTCATTGATAACAATTAAGGTGGGAACTCAAAAACAACTAAAAACCCTAAATTAAACAAACAAGCCCCCATTCAGCAAAACAATTCCATAATCAAGCGGAACGAGCATCACAATTTAAAACAATATGTGAGTAACCCCCGGAGATTGCTTGATAGCCATCACGCTGTATCAGCAATAATTTAAGTGTCCTTCACAGGTCTGCATTACGAACTTGCATTTGGGGAAAGGGTCAGTCATATCTTCCAGTAATCAGTCCTTGGACCGAGGACTCGGTGAAATTTTACGTCCTGTTCTGTAGAGTGACCTCAAGCTTGCCCTGTTCCCAAATTGAAACTACAGGTGAAGTGAAACTCATACAAAAAAAAATATTAAATGCGCACATATATAATAGTATTACAGAATGACCCCAACTAACAGTGAACCGGCTAATGATAATAGCACAGAACAACGTCTTGTAAGAATTGAAAGTTTGTTGAGAACCACTCAGCCTCGAGGTTTAAACGCTTAAATTAATGGATGTCAAAATATGACTTTGCTGGCCAGCTTAATAAAATGAAGAAAGGGGTATACCTGCAGGTAAAAGTAAATTCAGCACGAGATAAATAAAAAAGAAAATAGAGGTAATTAAGAAGAGACAAAATTTGTTAATAGCAAAAGGGAAAAAAGTAAGACAACTCAATTTGGTTGTCAAACTTGTATGTGAGAGTCCGGCGCACGGTCTACTTGCCGAAAGATATTTAGCTGACATCTGGCCGACAGCCAACTCGCCGAAAGACCATCTGGCCGAACGTAGAATTAGCCAAACGACTATTTGGCCGACCGACTCTCCAGCCAAAGAACATTTAGCCGACCCGCTTGCCCCGCCACCGGTCGTGTGTGTCCAAGTTTTTCAACCTCGGCCCATAGGCCGTTACTGATAACAACATTCATTTAGAATAACAAGTTACAGATAACAACCTCCCTCTACACGTCAGACTTTAAACATAATACAGACACCTGCCACCTCCAGAAATTCTCCGACGACACCGCCATTGTTGGACGAGTGACTGACGGGCACGACCTGGAGTACAGGGGAGTCATCACAGCCTTTGTCGACTGGTGTAGGCAAAACCACCTGCACATCAACACCAGTAAGACAAAGGAAATGGTCGTTGACTTTCGGAGGACACCTCAACAGACCACTCAGGTGAACATCCAGGGTAAAGACATTGAAATCGTGGACAACTTGAAGTATCTGGGTGTTCACCTCAACAGTAGACTAGACTGGTCCACAAACATAGATGCCCTGTACAGAAGGGGCCAGAGCCGCCTCTACCTGTTGAGGAGCCTACGGTCCTTTGGTGTGTGCAGGTCACTGTTGAGGACCTTCTATGACACTGTGGTGGCATCTACTGTGTTTTATGCAGTGGTCTGTTGGGGAAGTGGGAGCACGGAGAGGGACAGGAACAGGCTGAACAAGCTGATCAGGAGGGCCAGCTCTGTTCTGGGCTGTCCTTTGGACTCTGTGGAGGAAGTGGGAGAGCGGAGGATGCTGACCAGGATGAGGTCCATCATGGACAGCACCTCCCACCCCCTGCATGAGTCTGTGGAGTCCCTCCAAAGCTCTTTCAGCAATAGACTGCTACACCCTCATTGCAGGAAGGAGCGCTTCCGCAGATCCTTCCTCCCATCAGCCGTCAGGCTCTTTAACTCAAAAAGGCTGCGGGTTAGGACCTCCCGAATTTCGGATACAGTGTAGATGTGCTTGTATATATATGTATGTGTATATGTATATATATATCTCACCAACACAGTTACCTATTTATATATTTATTCATGTATTTATTTACTAACTTACTATTAAGTACCCATTTGTGTATAATGCCTTTCCTATTCCTGCATCCTCACCCTCTTCCTATTGCAACAAAGAAATTTCCCGATTACGGGATGAATAAAGTTATCCAATCCAACAAGTTACAGTTTTCCTGGGTGGGCTGCTTTATTGATTCATGGGAAGTCACATGTCTCAACGAGGTGGGTGTTGAGGTGGGTGTTGAGCTGAGTGCACCGCCGCTATACAACTTTGGGTTAATTTTATTTTAAACATAAAATCATTTAGAAGGGATTGATAGATACGTGCTCCATATAATGCCTAAGGTGGCATATGAGCAAGACTTAGTCAATCCCAAAAATTAATACTGTATTTTTACACCAATAGTGCGCACACTAAAAAGTCTAAATTTTTCTCTAAAATGGTCGATGCGCCCAATCGGTCAGTCCACCTTGTCTGTGCACTAAATTCCATTTTTGTATGGCCCTGACTGCTTGAGTGACTCGTTTTATTTCTTGCTGGCACACTACTTATTGCGATCAACCCAGCAGACGTTCACCCTAAAAATAGCCTCCCAACGCATTCCAAGCATTACGGTAAATTCATTAAAAAAAATCCCAGGGGATTGGCTAGGCATTTGACTTCCGTGTGCTCACAGCGCATTTAGCCCTCAAAAACACAAAGAAACAGCACACAAAAAATAACGGAGCGGGGGATTGTCATCCACCTTCCGCACTGTTATCTCAGTTAAAACGTTTAAGGAGACAAGTGAGGGAAACACTTCATGATGAAATAAAAGGAAATGAATGAGATAACCACTCAAATATTGATTAGAAGGATTAAGGATGAAGGAATGAACAGCTGGCAGCCACCAGTCTCATGGCTTTCCAGGACCGCAAAGTGGTTAATATGCAAGGGCGTATGTGCAATAGTGGGGGATCCATGTTGTACCATTATTCCCAACGACATGTCACCCGATGGGTCAAAAGACATAAAAAGGAGGTACATACACTATGCTATAATACATCACTAAAGGTATACTTTATGTAGCCATGGTTTTTGTTTTCCCGAACGATTGATAAGCATGAGAATGTACAAACCCTTGTGGCATCTGGCAAGAACAGCACAAGTAAAAGGCTTGTATCACAGCGCTAAGCCGATTGGCTGTCATCGAGATAACGTCTTCCCCATCAACATATACATCTTTTTCCATGACAATCTGATGGTCCATTGAGGTGGGGAGGCTTGTTGTGGTACTAGAGTGATCGACTTCCCGCTGTTTAAGAAGCAGGGAGGCTATCTCATTGTTAGAAATGGTGGATGAGCAGTTGGTGTTTCTGTTTATTTCAGTGGAGATCAGTACCAGCCACTCGTCAAGTGAATGCCAAAGCAGCTCCAGTGGCTGTGAAAACAAACAAATTGCGACAGGATTTTGAGATAAACAAAGAACATAGGTAATAGTGGTTCCTCGAGATACTAGCTTAATGCGTTCAGAGACTGACCTCAAATGTCGATTTTCTTGTAACTCAAACCAACGTTTCCCATTGAAATGAACTTAAAAAAAATGAATTTGTTCTAAACCTCTGAAAAAACATCCAAAACTGGATATTGGATTGGAAAAAACATTTATATTTGTTCTACTTTGCCATTTATTAACACAGTATCAAATAACTAGTGGTTTAATAGTACTAGAATGTGTATAATAGTAATAAAATTAGACTGATTTCGCAGAGGTGAGAGAGAAGGACAGAGAGGGGGGACTTTTTGCATAGCAACGCGCTCGTATCATAAAATAAACAAATTTAAATGAACTTGGATTACGATGCAGACACACTCAAAAATAAATTTAATCTAACCTACCACTTATTTCTAATTTTGTTGGACATTTTGATAACTTTCTACTCCCGGGTTGGCTCTTTTTGCCCTGACTCCACACTGACTTTCAGTCAATATTGAGGGTTGTCAGAGTTTGTATTACCTTCAAAATATTCCAAAAATGATGCACACAAATGTCCTCACAATAGGATAACGCACGGCCACTTTTCAAGGAGAAGAAATATACACGCCATTCGCACTGACTAACGAGGAAAAAAAAACACTGAAAAAATGCAACGCTCCCCCCAGTGCTTGCATTGACATTACAAAGAGGGAGTTGCGACCACAGACACATTACCGAGGTAGGAGTGGGGAGACAGTGCCCATGATGTTCTTAAGAACAGCCCCTCGCGTCCGCTGTCTGCTCGTTTATAAAAATGTGTCTCGTATCTCAAGATAAATATCTGCTCAAAATTGTACTTGTATCTCAAATTGCTCTTATGTCGGGGCACTCGTATGTCAAAGTACCACTACAATTCAAGTACCATATTTTCTCCACTATAATGTGCACTACACCGCATTATATGTGTCTTCAGGAGAGGCTGGGGTTACGTTACGTATCCACTGGATGATGTCGCGCTAAAGGGAATGTCAACAAAACAGTCAGACAGGTCAGTCAAACTTTATTAATAGATTACAAATCGGCTTTCTGACAACTCCATTAACTCCCAAAATGAATAAACAACTGTTTTATATTCTCCGAGGTTAAGTATTGGTATTTTTGTTACACGGCAGTGTTCTCGTTACCTCTGCGTCCTGCGTCTGATACGCACAGCTTTTCTTCCAGACGCACAATTTCAAGTAATGTGCTTTTTTCGGACGCAAAGAAATTTTTATCAAAAAAAAAAAACAAAACACATATATCCGATAGCAAACCAATTTATTCCACATAATCTTTGCGAAATAATTCTCGCGTGAACGAGACTAGCAGACACTAGCAGACGAAGGAGAGAAAGCGATAGCAAGAGTTTCGTAATAGTGTAAGAAAAATAAAAAATGTTTCAGAAAAAGCAAAACAGTCTGGATAGTTATTTCGCAGTTAAAAAATACAACTAGTAAGAAAAGAACTGCAGAAGATTCGATCGATGATCATGAAGCAAAACGGGGGAAGCAAGGAAAAATACGCACATTTCAAAAGACTTTTGGCTGCAAAGAGAGGAGGATCTACGAGCTGAAAGACTAGTACAATGATAAATAAACCCTAACCCTAAACCATATAATAAATAAATTAAATCTGAATGTTTATATATCGTTGCTTATGTTTTATTTGCATCCGTAGTATGTTGGGACTCGTGACAAGTTTCCTGGGACGCACAGTTTTCAGACAAGCGAATCCCTGGGACTCGCAGTGTGCCAATTGTAAAATTATCACTGACACGGTTTAGCTTTTAACAACGGCAAGGTATAACATTTATATGACATAGTGGAGGGGACCTTTTCCTCCATTCAGTACACATGTAAAACGTTCTGAGGGTGTTACGGTACATTAAATGTTCGTGCAATAATGTCTGACATACACAATGAGGCATTATAACATTCAGCTGTTGACATCCTTACTCCTTACTATGACAAACCTTGTTCAACTGCAAAGATGTAAAGCTCACTGTATCAGTTCATTCCTATTCTATGAATCCCTCGAATTCTTTGTCTTCAGTGTCCGAATTTGTCAGGAGCGGCTCATTTGCCCCTCCTGGCTTGACATTATTTCATAGCAGCTGTGTTCAATTAGTTGATTACGTCCTGAGTTATTCAAGTGCGACGAAAGTGTCAGTCACCGTCGGATCAACTGCGTAACTTCCTGCACGCCACGCCGAGACCTAGCATACAGCGCTACATGGTATATGTCTACATGCTTCGTTTCTGTTGCTTTTGGGATATTCAAGCCCTTGTTTTTGTAAAATTTGTTTGAATTATTAAAACCAGTCCACCATGAGAACAGCCCGTCTCGACCTATCCAGCGTCCCCGCGAATGGGTTCAACTTCCCCCGGTCGCGCCACGCTAACGGGGCGATCGTAACAGAACAATCCGACCACATGGACCCAGCGGGACGCCACACACGCTCGTGCCGACGCGCTCTTCGACGCCATCCATCCTTCTTGAAGCCTGACCACATGGATTTAATGAGAACCCTTCAAAATTGTGTGGAGAGTTTATAATGGACACGCCATGGTGTAAGCACCTCAGGGACTTATTTGCAGCACAGGAAAGAGGAAATTCAGATCCTACAACCACCCCTACACCCTCCCAAGGCTCAGCCCATCACACTGGGCTGCCTGCATATTTAAGTCATGATACCCAGGTGCCAACGCCCACAGTTCATCTCACATATTTTCTGATGTCAAGATCCAGCGGATCTTTTTCTCAATGGAGGGCCTCGGATTATTCTGAAGATGAGGACGATGGGGAGCTAATCAATTTCTTAGCCGGAGTTTCTGACTCGGACAGTGATTTTCAAGACCAATTTGGGCCCCGATAGACTCCTCCAGAGGATGATGGCCCCTACTTTTTTTCGAATTATTCTAACCCGGATTAACCCGACCAGCATCTGCACGGTCGGCTACCCACCTACAATGCGCCACCACGTGGCGGAGGGAGTGCTGTGCCATCCTCGCGAGGAGGCGGCGAGCACCGCAGGGCGAAGCGGAAGGAGGGCCTGGACACTCGGGCCCCTGACCAAGTTCCTCGCTTGACCTCGCCCGTCTAAACTCCTTGCTCGACCACGCCCGTCCGAACTCCTTTATCAACCTCGCCCGTCCATACTCCTCGCCCGACCACACCAATCTAAGCATCCCAAATTCCAGTAACGAAGCCACGCAAGAAACTCCCGTTGTCAATGGGGCCACCAGTTCCACCCGTGCCAAAGCCATTAACCAGGCTTCCGGTGCCCGCTCCCGGTCCGCCCGCTCCCGGTCCACCCGGCCCTGGTCCACCCGGTCCGCCCGTCGGACCGACCTCTTCCTTGCGTCGTCTCTGGCCGGCGTGGACGTCCACCGCTGACGCCTGCTGGACCGGCCACTCCCACGCCTCTTCATCGGCCGGCGCGGACACCCACCAGACCAAACACTGCCTCGTCTTGTCTCTGGCCGGCGCGGACGCTCGCTGGACCAGCCACCCTCACACCTCGTCGTCGGCTGGCGTGGACGCCTGCCGGCCCGACCACTGCCTCTTCTCGTTGCTGGCCGGCGCGGATGCCCGCTGGACTTGCCACGCCCACGCCTCGTCATCGGCCAGCGCGGTCGCCCGCCGAACCGACCACTTCCACGTCTCGTTTCTGGCTGTCGCGGACGCCCGCTAGACCGACCACTTCCTCGTCTCGTTCCTGGCTGGCGCGGACGCCCGCCGGACCAAACTCTCCCTCGTCTTTTCAAGAGCTGGCGCAGACATCCCCGGACGACGATAACGGCGCGTTTTTATTTTTGCTGCGGTATTTGTATTTATTCATTTAATGCTGATTTAGGCTGGATTTAACACAATTCTAGTGTATTTTGGTGCGTCTTTGGACGTATTGTTTTTAACGGGCAAATTACTCCCCCGGGCTTGGTTCGATTGTCTGAAAATCTCCAGTATTTGTATTTATTCATTAAATGCCGTTTTCCGCGTGATTTTAGTACATTTTAGCGCATTTTGGGGATTTTCGCCATTGACGTCCATGATTGTCTTTTACTGGGAAAATCGCTCCCTTGGACACGCTGAGTGAAAAGCTCCTGTCTTTGTATTTAAGCTCCAAGATTTGTATTTTGATAAATACTGTTTTCGGCTAAATTTGAAAATGAAAATCAGACATAGGCATTGTCGTCATCATTGACTTGACAAAAAGCCTAGTAGTCATCATACCCTCAGCAGCGTATGACGAAATTGTATAGTGCTTCTCCACAAGTTCGTCTTCCCAGGCAAGACCCATTAATGACATATTCATACTTGTTAGCTCTCCGCCTCCTTGAGCGCCATCAATCCGGCGACTGCAAGTTGCCTCACCGATGCCAACAAGAATAAGATGGATCACTTACCTCTCACAGTCTTTATACTTACCCTCCCTCAGTCAGCCTGTGGAAGGCAGATCCGCGCCAAACGAACTTCCTGTTACTTCATTGCGACTTAATTTCATAGAAAGGATTTGTGTTGTCGTGTTGTAGTCCTGATGGCTGTTGGGAAAAAGCTGTCCTTGAGCCTGTTTGTCCGTGCTTTGTGGGACCTGTAGCGTCTGCCAGATGGAAGCAACTGGAACAGGCCGTGTCCAAGATGGTATGGGTCCCCAACAATGGACCCGGCTTTTCTGAGGTACCGGGGGTTGGCAATGTCTTCTAGTGATGGCAGAGAGCAGCCGACGATCTTCTGGGCAGTGTTTATCACCCTCTGCATGGCTTTTTTTGTCTGCTGCCGTGCTTCCGGCATACCACACTGTAATGCCGTAAGTCAGGATGCTCTCTACAGTGGCTCTGTAGAAGGTTGCCAGAAGCTTGGTGTCCAATTTGTCCCTTCTCAGTACCCTGAGAAAGTGGAGTCGTTTCTGGACCTTCTTCACTACCACTGTGGTGTTTGTAGACCAGGAGAGCCTATCCGTGACGTGGACTCCCAGAAATTTGAAGGATTGGACCCTGTCTACACATACTCCGTCCGTTAATGAGGAGTGGGGCCAGGTCTGTGCTGCGCTTGCGAAAGTCCAGGATTATTTCTTTAGTCTTTGTGGTATTTAGTGTAAGATTGTTCGCCGAGCACCAAAAAGACAGTTTGTCGACCTCGTCTCTGTAAGCCGACTCATCCCCGCCTGAGATGAGTCCGATCACAGTGGTGTCATCGGCAAATTGGATGATGGAGTTTGGCTGGTGGGCTGGTGTGCAGTCGTATGTGTACAGGGAGTACAGGAGAGGACTCAGTACACAGCCTTGTGGTGAGCCAGTGTTCAGTGTAATAGAGGAAGAGATGTGTGGACCCATTCTGACAGTTTGTGGTCGGCCAGTCAAGAAGTTCTTTGTCCAGCAGCAGATTGAAGAGGATAGTCCAAGGTGGTAGAGTTTGTCCTTCAGAATGTCCGGCTTAATGGTGTTAAAGGCTGAGCTATAGTCAATGAAAAGCATCCTCACATAGTTCCCCTGGTGCTCCGGGTGGCTCAGTGCTGTGACTATAGGAAAGCGAACTAACTGGAGAGCAGTGAGCCGCTACACCCGTGCGCGCCGCCATCTTAGCTCAGATCCATTTGCATTGAAGTCATTTTTGTGCATTTTAGGGCTTTTATTGACCGTATTCGGACATTTCACCTCTCATGGCTGTTTTTTTACCAGAGAAATCACTACCCTGAGCTCGGTTTAAGCTTCCAACGAGCTCCAGTATCTGGATTCAATCATTAAATGCAATTTTCCGCGTGATTTTGGCACAATATAAATATCATAAATATACAAAATATTCTTGAATACTCTTGTCACAGGAAGAGTATTCAGGAATATTTTTATTAAGCACCAGCACCATATTTGATCTTTGTAAGACATGCATTTGTTGATGTAAAAATAAAATATATTTCCCCATCAATTTCTTTGCCCTGTGGAATCATTTCTTGCAGCCGTGAGAACAAATGAAGACAAAGTAGCAGTTGTTTAATTGATAACTCTTTGGAGTACGGGATACGCAGAAATATATACCTGTTAAATATAATTGGAAGATGTGGGATAAGACAGGTGTGGATGTCGTCAAGTTGTGGAGGTTTGTACGTGGAAGTACGTAGTACAATGTGCTCCTGGCATTATTGTTCAATATTCTTATATATGTACACCTACACATGCTCTTGCTACATGAGAGAAAAAATACTAGAAGACTGACTAAAATACAGACTAGAGGGCTTGGGAACATTACCTGAAAATGCTATTGAACACACTTACTTCGAGTGATGTGTGCCAATAAGAACAATATTTTAATTTGAAATAATTTCCCATTATTTTAGGAAATATACATTCAAAATGATTTGCTGAGAACCTTCATTCAAAAAATAATCTCAATGTTTTCTATACTGGTGTAAATTTTCTAGAGTTGGATTCCTGGATTCACAGTACTTACTGTTATACTGTTCTTCTGGCATGTACTGGAGTAGGATTCCTGGTTCTACAATTTCATTACAGTAGTTACTGTTATAACTATTTTTTTTCTTCTGTTACGTACTGTTCTGCATGCTTTGGTCCATGAATAAATGCCCTTGATTTTCTATTTGAATGTTGTTATCTGTAAGGGCCGTAAATGGCCTGCGGGCCTATGTTGAAAGACATGTACACACACACGACCGGGGGCGGGGTGAGCGCGTCGGCGCAACGTCCGTCGGCTGGTTATCTGGTCAGCTGGTTATCCGGTCGGCTAACTATCCATTCGGCTAATTCTCTGTTCGGCTAACTCTCCGTTCGGCTAACTCTCCGTTCGGCTAACTCTCCGTTCGGCTAACTCTCCGTTCGGCTAACTCTCCGTTTGGCCAAACGCCCCCTTGGTGAACTGTCCCTCGGCCAGACGTCTGTCGGCTAAACGTCCTTAGGCGAATCGCCTGAGTACCGGCAGATAGTGCCGTATGTCTTCTACGCCGGAAATAGACTCGCCGGCTGCTTGCCGTAGTTGCGAGACTTGTTGCGGCTCAATATTGATCGACGTATAGTTCACAGTTTATCATAGAATGCTCTGTTGACGCCAATCTAGCAGCTGGAAATCTTTTGTCAATTCATCCGGGATGATGGCGAGCACCCATTTAGTGTCCTCGCCGTCATACCGAGTGGATTGACAAGAGGACTATATATCCTAGCATGCACCACGCACGGGGGAAATGGATTCGCCGACGGTTTACCGTAATTGCGAGGCCTGTGGCGGATGAATATTGGTCCTGATTTCTCTTTCAGGCTATCTTCAGGAATTAAAGCATTGATCGAGTGTTAGGTTCATTTGTCTCACATTTATTATATATTTGCGCGCAATGAATAACGCTTTGCTTGAAACCGTGATAAACAACGGCGTTGCACTTCAGTGGCGTTTTCAGTCTTCCAATAGCATTTCAGGACAAACTTTCTCTCTTCGAAACTAAGTTGATTTCCAGCCATTGCTTCAGTAATTCCTTCAGGAATTTGTTTGTCCACAAATTACAGAGATGTTTGGTGATGACGGCAAAATTTACTTTCAGCAAGATGGAGCACCTCCTCACTACCATCGCGACGTACGAGCTTACCTCGATGCAGTGTTACCCGACAGATGGATTGGACGAAGGGGCCCCATTGAATACCCTGCGCGTTCCCCAGACCTAAAACCCATGGACTTTTTTGGGGGGGATACTTAAAAGACTATGTTTATGGCAACAAACCAAGGACAATTGATGCATTGAAATTGGAAATTGAAAGACAATGTCGGGATATTCCTAATGACATGTTTTGCGAGGTTTGCGAATCCCTTGGTGCGCCTTATCAGCGTTGTCTGGACAATAATGGTCATCACTTTAAACATTTGCGAACATAATTCTTCTATTACATTTGTTTCATGTATTCAATGCTATTTCACTTCACTCTATGTTCTTAAATAAAGGTTTTCTGGTCATTCTAAAAGTGAGTACATTTTATTCTAAAATTGGATAAATTTGTTGAGACACACTGTATAGAGGTAGAGAGAGAGAGGTAGAGAGAGAGAGAGGTAGAGAGAGAGAGGTAGAGAGAGAGAGAGAGGTAGAGAGAGAGAGAGAGAGGTAGAGAGAGAGAGAGAGAGGTAGAGAGAGAGAGAGAGGTAGAGAGAGAGAGGTAGAGAGAGAGGTAGAGAGAGAGGGAGGTAGAGAGGTAGAGAGGGAGGTAGAGAGGTAGAGAGGGAGGTAGAGAGGTAGAGAGGTAGAGAGGTAGAGAGGTAGAGAGAGAGGTAGAGAGAGAGGTAGAGAGAGAGGTAGAGAGGTAGAGAGGTAGAGAGGTAGAGAGGGAGGTAGAGAGGTAGAGGGGGAGGTAGAGAGGTAGAGAGGGAGGTAGAGAGGTAGAGAGGGAGGTAGAGAGGTAGAGAGGGAGGTAGAGAGGTAGAGAGGGAGGTAGAGAGGTAGAGAGAGAGGTAGAGAGGTAGAGAGAGAGGTAGAGAGGTAGAGAGGTAGAGAGGTAGAGAGGTAGAGAGGTAGAGAGGTAGAGAGGTAGAGAGAGAGAGGTAGAGAGAGAGAGGTAGAGAGAGAGAGGTAGAGAGAGAGAGGTAGAGAGAGAGAGGTAGAGAGAGAGAGGTAGAGAGAGAGAGGTAGAGAGAGAGAGGTAGAGAGAGAGAGGTAGAGAGAGAGGTAGAGAGAGAGGTAGAGAGAGAGGTAGAGAGAGAGGTAGAGAGAGAGGTAGAGAGAGAGGTAGAGAGAGAGGTAGAGAGAGAGAGGTAGAGAGAGAGGTAGAGAGAGAGGTAGAGAGAGAGGTAGAGAGAGAGGTAGAGAGAGAGGTAGAGAGAGAGGTAGAGAGAGAGGTAGAGAGAGAGGTAGAGAGAGAGAGAGAGAGAGATACACTACTCGGAAAAAGGCGCGCAATACAAAATCGAACTTACGAACATTTTTTCACATGAACGCAATTTGCAGACATGTTCGTATGTACCGTTTGTTCGTAAGTTGAATGTCCGTAAGTAGGGGAGCATCTGTATACAATTCAATAGGCCATCTCACAACAACTTCTATCCATGTTTCGAGATTCTCTCTTACATCCTCTGTCCAAAATGCTCCCCTTTTTAATGATTGCAATCCTTTATTAAGCCATAAAAAAAACGTACAAATGCAATGCAGCACATAGTTTCACAAACATACACATACAACACTGGTAAAAGTCTAAAATGTACAAAGTGGACGGCTTTCGGCCCAAACATGAGTATTACCTCTCCCAAAAGAATGGCCATGAAGGGAACTATTTCAGCGGTGCAGGGCACATTTTCACAGGGATTTTTGGCCATTATATTCATTTTAAGACAATTAATAAATTTCTGATAATGTTCACTAATTTTTGAGTTTCTCACATTATTCGCACAAAATCTGGACGCTTTGATCAATCTTAAAGGGTTTAGTCAGCAGCTGTGTGAGGACCGAGGAACAAATTAGAGAATTTACATATAATGTACACCTCAATTTACAAAATCTTTTTGTGTCTTTTTTTTACAAAAGTTTTAAAAAAAATGTTGTCTAACCAATTAATTTCAGAAGTAGAGCTAAGACTGTGTATACATATTAACTGAAGAGGTGAAGGATCATTGTAGATATTAAAGCAGAAAGCCCTGAAAGGTAACATTACCTCAGTACGTTACAATACAAGGTACCAACCTTAAAGACCTGACTACGAGGAGTCTTGTTGCCGTTGTACCCCATATCATTCCCATTATTTGGTGTTGACGGTCCCAGGCGGAATACATGGCAAAAAATTCGAACAATCCTTAATAGACTGTTCATCTGCGCATCATAGCTGCTGGATAGGCTGATGATAAAAGAAGCAATAACAAATAATGTTATTTATTAACTTATTTTTAGGGGCAAATGTTGAAATGCCTGACACGGGCACAAAAAATAAATAGATAAACGGACGCTCCCCTACTTACGAACGAGTTACGTTCTGTGCGCTTTTTCATAAGTTGAATTTGTTCGTAAGTTGATTCATTGCTAAACTTTCGATATTCTTATTTAGGCCTTAAACATAAATTATAATACAAAATGTACTTTAAGGCTTGTATAAGTAACCAGGATTGGTTTGTTCTGAAAAAAACATTTAATAAAATGGAGAGAGTACATACAGTACTGTATACGGTACGGCAGGGGTGGCCAACCCGCGGCTCCCGAGCCGCATGCGGCTCTTTGCCCGGTTTCATGCGGCTCTTACGTCCATATCAAAGTTTGTATTTGTGTTTTATTTTTATTTGCGTGTGCGCTTCGCTTGAGTTCAATACGGTATTTTCGTCCAATGCGCATGTGCTTGGGATGAAAATACACCTCAAAGTTTCCCAGTAGGAGCAAGTTCATTTGAGTAAACGTTTTTAACAGAGTGGGAGAGCTCCCGTGAACCAGAAGCGACAATGAACGGCGTCGCGCACACAAAAAGTATCCCAAAGATCGAGCGTCGGCTGAAAAAGCCACACCCCCTGCGAGGCAGACCAAGGCGAGAGTGCTCAGCCGGGAGCAGCCAATAGGAGAGCGAGGTGTACACCCACGTGGTGGGCGCGCTAGTTAAAAGCCATTCATAATAAATGACAGCTCACAAGGAGCGAATGTTGTGCAAAAATAGGCTCTGATTTTATGACAGAAGTCCCAATGAGTAACATGCATAGTAAAAGAAAAATGCGATTGTAAATTATTATATTTTTGTTTGTGGACCTGGTTGAACTGAGTTTGTCTGTATGAGACAGTGCACACAATGTTCATTGTTGATAATGACTGGCCTGTGCTGTTAGTACTGTAGGAGTCAATTTATGTCATTACTATGCTGGTGTGTGACATTTACAATAAATCTGGCTGAGCAAAGGTATGTGTGCGATGTGGCTCTTTGCGGTAACACAGTAAAAAATGTGGCTCTTTGCGGTAACACAGTAAAAAATGTGGCTCTTGGTCTCTGACTGGTTGGCCACCCCTGCGGTACGGTATATGTCTCTAAAAAATGATGACTGAATCAAGGGGATGGCTTATATGTGCACAAGACTTAAAGTGTTGCTATCCTCTTTTTCACCAGTAGATATTGGCAAAATAACATTTACTATTTGTTGGTTATTTTCAGTTTTTCCAGTATGAAAACAACCATTCTCCCCGGGCCTACGTGAGTTTCCTCCAGGTACTCCAGTTTCCTCCCACATTCCAAAAACAGGCTGACTGGACACTAAATTGCCCCTCGGTATAGGTGTGAGTGTGCATGGTTGTCAGTCTCCTTGTGCCCTGCGATCGGCTGGCTACTAATTCAGCCTCTGGCCCGGGGTCAGCTGGGATAGGCTCCAGCACCCCCTGAGACCCTAATGAGGATAAAGCGGTTCAGAAAATTAAATGAAATGAGATGGTGGCATCTGCACATTTAACTGTAATGTCCCAATTCAGAGAGTGGTGGTGAATTTTTGGTTTTCTGTCCAATACTTTCAGAGCTTTCTTAAAAACGATTTCAATTGGCTTTAGTGTTGTCTTGAAGGCCGATCACCAAATTTTTAGGCAGTAAGTCATGTGATCATTGTGTCATTGTGTCAAAATATAATTTGGCAGACTCAGGGGTTAGTATTTAAATTCTTGGACTACATTGATTGTTTTGTCTTGGACAAAAATGTTGGTGTCAGTGTGAGTTGTCGCTCTTTTTGAGAAGTGCACACAGTCCCTTACATGTTTTAATGGAGTTGGGATTTTTCAAGCCTGTTATTCGTGCTCATCATTGCATCTGTGAGTGCCTGTGCAGCATGTTTTTTGTCTTTTTTGTCTTGTCGCGTGGTCATATAAAACCACATCATACATTTGGCATGTGACAATCGAAGGACAACAGCGTGGCAGATCATGTGTGTTAAGAATGAAGAGCAGTGGGCCTAGACCTATCACTGACCCCAGCGGTACCCCAAGAGTAATTTCTATGATCTTACAAATAAGTATGACTCAATCCAATTTAGCATGCTTGGAGAGAAATTAAAATTAGGTGGTTGATGGTGTCAAATACCTTTTAGAGGTCAATGAAAACCGCATCAATGATCATAATATATTTAATCTGCTCACAGGTAATGCTAATTTCTGTGAAAGAATCATGTTTAAAATCATACCTGAGCAGCTTATGTCCATTAGTGGTGGCAACTTCTGCCAAACTTGTCAAGATTCTCTGGTAATTACTGTCACTCTGCTGAGAAACATGCTCCAATACCTGCCTAAGCTACACAAACGCAGATATTTCTTATTAAAGCCATTGACCACCACCACCAAAAAATAAAAAATAAGAGTCAAACCATTTTTTCTTTGATGTCATCATTCTGTGTCATCTGAATGAGCATCTGGAAGAGTCTGCTGTGGTGCTGAATGAGGATTTCACAGGTCTCCCCATACCCTCCCTTAAAAAAAACAAGAAATACACCAATATTGGTGGAAAGTAAATAATTAAACTGGAGAAAAAAAGACAGTACACATATTTTATAATGCAAACCTGCACACAGAGATCAAGAGGAGTGATCCCATTTTTGTCAGCAAGGTATTTAGCTCCTCGAGAAAGCAGGATTTGTGCTGTGTCTCTTTGGCCATGGCTACAAAATTTGAATAAAAGTAGTTTGCAAATGTAAAATGTTTTTTTTTTCCACAAGAGGACAAGAGAATCATTACAGATATGCATTTAGTATATAACAAAAAATATTTATGTTTACTTTTACATATTACATTACCTGCAAGCAAAGTAAAGAGGTGTGGCACCTGAGACATTTGGTCGGTTGATGTTAGCGCCACTGTCTAGGAGGCAGAGCACTGTCTAACCACACACAATATCAAGAAGTCATACAGGGGAAATTCAAGAGAAGCGCGAATTAACATTTGCTAAAACTGTTATTTGACAGCATCTGACATATTGCTAGGTGAGCTGGCAGAAAAACAGTCAGGAATTAGTACGCTCAAGTCTTAACAATCCCCCAGGTCAGGTGTTATCAGAACTCTAAATTTGCGGTAACACAACACACATTCCCTTCTGAAGTAATATGAATAGTTTGGGTGGTGATCTGCCTCCTACTGGCTGATTGAAGGTAAGTGAAAGACATTGAGAGTTAAGTGGCCCACTCGGGGGGGTTGATGTTGTGGTATCCATAACAGCAGAATGCCAAATTACGAGTCCGTAACCATCAATTATTTAGGTATTTTGCCGAGTGAACCGACCTTGTGGAGAAGCACTACCAATTTCGTCACGCGTTATTCCCTGCCACATCTTCTTTGGGTTATTTTCTGTGAAATGCTCCTCAATTTTCTTAGTATATGCTGCCTAGGCCTTTCTAATGCCTCTTTTCAGCTCTGCTCTGGCAGCTCTATATTTTGGATTGGATTGGATAGCTTTATTCCTCTCGTATTCGGGAAATTACATTGTGGCAGTAGCAAGAGGGTGATTAGACAGAACAGCAAAGCAAAAGCACAAAGTACAAAGCAAATCAAAGTAAATGGAATCATCAAGTCATTAAGACATAAAAGCAGCAAAAACACAAAACAAAAGCTGGAACCACAAACAGGAAGTCTTCCACGAGATGGGGAACTTCTGCAGACTGTGACCGAGGTGGATAATATGCAAAGTCGCTCTTTCAAGCTTATCCGCACAGTTCCTCAGGAGTCTGAAGATGAAGAAAGATTTTAAGATTTTTAAAGATGTTATCTTGGTTCCCTGATCTGAAAACGGTGTCACGGCATTTGATTAGCGCCTGTGTTTCATTGGTCATCCAGGGTTTTTGGTGAGGAAAAAACCCATAGCCGTTTATTTATAGTGACGTTGTCAATGCAGTTTTTGATGTAGGAAAGTACAGTGTCTGTGTAGTCCTGGAGGTTGTCGTGTCCAAAACCTTCCTATTTGGTGCGGGAAAAAGTCATGCAGCTGAGAAAGAGCGTCCTCTGACCAAGTTTTTATTATCTTTATTTGTGGCCTTGTCAGCCTCCGGAGTGGAGTGTAAGAGGGGGTGAGAGATAGACAGGGGTGATCTAATCCAGCTAGATGAGGGAGGGAAGTGGCTTTATAAGAATGTTTGATGTTAGAATAGACATGGTCAAAAGTTTTGTCTCCTCTAGTATTACATTTTATGTATTGAATAGACCATCTGGCGTTGGTCAAAAAGATACTAGGAAGCGGTGCTCAGTGTGGTTGGGGTCTCAAATTAGCAGCAAGGCCCGACCGGCATCCGCGCTTTTGCTTCCTCTCTCTTTGCGGCCTTCGACGTACTTTGCGTGGGCTGGCTATCCACGGAGATCACGGAGGTCTCGAGATGTCCTCGGGGATATCGTAGGTCTGTTGGTAGTTTGTTGTGAAATTGGATATATCGCATCTCCTTCCGATAGTGATTAAATCCTGGCGACTCTACGATAACAAACAGCACAAAACTGGAGAGCATAGAGCGGCTGCGTCAGTGCGCGCCACAATCTTGAATTCTTAATGCAGTGTTTATTGTGTTCATGTTTGTGTTCTATCTCTATGTTTCATCCCAGTAGCCTTCTCTTGTTCCCATGTGTTTCAATATGGGTAGATTTTGTATACATACACTTGTTATTCATTTTGTGATTTTAGTGAATAATTTTAATCATTTTCTCTCATTTTTGTGTTTTTCACACCTTTCGTACAAAATTGGGACATGTCGAACAATTTTAAAAGGCTTAGTTGGTAATTGTGTGAGGACAGTGGAACAAATTAGAGAATCTACATAAAAAACACTGCTCTACTTGTCAAATTTTCAAGTTAGGAAATAAGTTCTGGAATCAATAATTTCGTAATGAGAAGTATGACAGTATAAATACACACACATGCACACACGCGCACGCACGCATGCCCGCGCACGCATGCACGCCCGCGCACGCATGCACGCCCGCGCCCGCATGCAGGCACGGACGCTCACACACGACTTGGCCATATTATTCCACTCAGAAAAACTGAAGGATTCAAAATAGTGATGCCAAAAACTTAAGTGGCTTACAGTTTTGTGCCCATTCTGACAGGCTACATGCAATGCTGTCTGCCCCATGGCATCATCAACATCAACATTGGACACATGCTGGACCAGATCATGAAGGAGTTCAGTCCGCCCATTCACGGCCAACCAGTGGATCTGAACCAGAGTAGAGGAAAAAGACAATAGTCTGAGAGCACTGGCTATTTGAATACGTACAGTATATAAAATATCATTATTGTTCACTCACAGCTGTCAGTCCCTCATTGTTGCAAATGTTGACATCAGCATTAAATTCCAGTAGTTTGCCCATACATTTCTTCTGACTGAAAGGAATAGTATAAGAAGATGCATGACCAGCTTGTTGAACATTCTAAACCACGTGTCAATCACATGGCCCGCGCGGGGGGTAGGGGGGGTGGGGGGTGGTGTTTAATGTGGCCCGCCATATCATTTATGTGGCCCGCGAGAGCTTTAAAAGAGTGCTTTGACTATAATCTACATTTCCCATAAAGCCTGTCAAATATGATGACCGCCAAGTGACGGCGCAGCGCCACCTCATACTTTGGCCACTCCACTGCAATGTTTCAATGTCAAGGAGTTTAATTGAAGGTGAATGAATTATCCCAAAATGTCCAAGAAGAGGAAAATTGATGCAGACGGGAGACTATTTCAAAAACGATAGGAAGGGGAGTACTTGTTTGTGCTTCAAAGTGAAAAACCGGTGTGTCTTTTGTGTCACGAGGTGGTGTCGGTTATCAAAGAATGAAACCTACGTTCGGCATTTTGACACGACACACGGAGCTAGGTATGGCAAAACTGGTCAACAAGAAAAACAAGAACTTTCACAGGAATTAAAAGGCAAACTGCAGTTGCAGCTTAGTCTGTTCACAAAAATCCACCGCCAAAAACAATGCAGCATTGAAACCTAGCTTTAGCGTGGCTGAAGAAATCGCCAAAGCTTCCAAGTGCATTTTGGAAGGAGCGTTTCTGAAGGAGTGCATGCTGAAGGTCTGTGAGCAGGTGTGTCCCGACCAGTTACAGATTTTTAAAATAATCAGTTTGGAAAGAAACACCATTGCTGACCGAAATAAGGAACTGTCATAAAATCTTGCAACACAGCTAGTAAAGGAAAGCCCTAGTATGAACTGTCGGATCCAAAGTGGCTGTGCGACTTCGCCGTGTTGTGTGACATAACCGGGCATCTCACCCAACTGAATCAGAAGCTGCAGGATCATAAACAAGTCATCACGCATATGTCCGACACGATCACCGCTTTCCAGCTTTAACTGGATCTATGAGTGTTGAAAGTGAAAGAGGATAATCTTGCCCACTTTCCTGTTTGTCAGAGCAGGTCTACCTCCTTTCCCGAGATGTTTCCATGTGCTCCGTTAGCTACCAAACTGATCCAGTTACAGATAGTTTGAACAGCGCTTCTCTGACTTCAGAGCACAGCAGTCTGACTTTGAAATGTTTGCTAATCCTTTCACCACCGACGTCTGCACTGCACCCCACTATCTTCAGATGGAGTTAATTGAGCTCCAGAGTGACAGTGGCGTGAGATGGAAGTTTCAGGATGCAGCAATCCAGGACTTTTACCGTCTGTTGCCCCTGCTTTGATACCACAGCTTCGACTTCACGCAGCCCGTGTTATGTCCATGTTTGGGAGCACCTATCTTTGCGAGCATATGTGTTCGATAATTAATCTGGACGAAAAAAAAGTACAGATCACGCATCTTTGATGATAACCTTCATGCTGTTCTGCGGATTGCCTCAGCAAAGGACTTTTAACCAGACATTGACACATTGGTGACCGGAAAACGGTCTCAGACATTTGGTCAGAAAACAGGCAAGTAAGCATTCATTAAAAACATCATTAGAATATAAGTAAATGTAACTCAACCAAGAAGCAGAAAAGTTAAGATATGTGTGCAATTTAAAAATTATGCCTGTGTTGTTTTATTTTCTAAACTTGAACAAAGGATCGTAAAGAGGTGATCCGCTTGTGTTCAAGGACAGTCAGCATAGAAAAACCTAAGAACTTGACCAATATAATAGTGAACTGAGTCAACTTTTATTTTGTTTCAGGTTTAATATGTATATGCAGACAAATAATTGTAATCAAACTATTTGTTGGAAGCCAAAACATTTAAAGTTAAAAAAAAAAGTTCAAAGTTAAAGTTCATTTCATTTCAAGACAATGTGCAGCCTTTTTTTGAATGCAACATGTCATACACTAACAGTTGTTGATTTTACAACAGCCCATTTTAATGGGAAGTTATTGTGTTATTACTCTGAATACTTGAATATTCACCCTGATATATGATCCACGATTGAAGGAGTCATGTGGGTTTCATATGCTGACAAATTATAAAGATATGTTATAACAAAATAACAAGCAAACATTTTTTCAATGTAACTGTAATACTTGTGACTTAAATAAGTAATAAATTCAGTTATTTACCATGGAGTAGCAGTTACATTTTTTTAAATTATTTTACATTTATATGTTACATCTGGCCCTTTGAGGAAATTATGCTGATATGGCCCTCTGTGAAAAATAGTCTGACACCCCTGTTCTAAAGTGTCTTTAGATCTGAGTATGAAAGTGAATGGTTGTTTATCTCATTGTGTCGTCCAGCGATTGGCTGCCAAACATTTTAGCGTGTGCCCCACCTCCAGTCCATAGTTGGCCGGGATATCATCCAGTGACACAACACCTCTTAATAGGATAAGAGGAACAGAACTCTAATGAATGATTGAATGTCTGTAATAAAAATTCTACTAAGTTTTTTTAAAATTTGGTGTCTTCATTTGATGTGCTCAGCAGAGCAAATGCATAGTATTCAAATATTTCCAATGCATTTGACTTTTTTCAGATATCATTCCTAGAATATAGATCTAGTATTACATATTAAAACGCTTTTTAAACATTTTTATTTTGCATTTTATTCTCAAATAAGTAAACAACCACATAGTGTCAGCAAAATGTGGTGTGATCCGCTTACCCTCTGCAGTACATCACGTTCATTTAAAAAAAAATCATGAAAATGTCAAAATCTACGCTAAAACTGGCAAGCGGAAGACAGGAGATGAAAAATGGCGGAAGTCCGGCCAGTGCTTATTTTTCAGCACTGAAATGGGGTGGACTCTGCGCAGAAGATGCAAAATTTCACCGAAGAATGACGTGCCGATAATACAGTGTCGTGCCTTTTCTCCGGAATACATTACATACATTTTGCATTGTGCATAGAGACTACGCTAAGCCTCTTCCAGCATTGTATGGATTTATAACCAAATTGAAAATACCTCTTAAATGTCTTGCATCATCTGCACTGTGCAGAGGACTTGAACTGAATTGAATGCCTTTATTGTCTTTATAAAAGTATACTGGACTTGGACTAAAACTCCCAGAGTTTTCTGAATAAAAGTTTACATTTATTACATTTGCAGTTTTTTACCCTATATAAATACTATATTTGATTTGTTTGTATGCACCAACATAAAACCTGCATTCCAATGTGGAATAAAACACCTGAATGAACAGCATATTAGCCTGGTGGTGGTTTTGTGCACGTGTTATACGTGTCTATAAGCGTTTTTGATGGCGCCCGCCTACTTCGCGGAAATGCACTTATTGCGGGGGGTCCCGGTCCACATTAACCGCGATAAGCGAGGGATTACTGTACTGTATACAGGGGGGTAATTTGCATTTTTGAAGGGGAATCCCTACTTCGCGGAAATTCACTTATCACAGGTGGTCCCGGTA
>NW_027551631.1:80000-92500 GCF_051989575.1 Stigmatopora nigra | reverse complement strand
TGGGTTTGCTGGCCAGCTTAAAATGCATAAAATGCAGGATAATGTATGCACTAATGCAGTGTTTTTCAACCTTTTTTGAGCCACGGCACATTTTTTTACATTGGAAAAATTTGTGGCACACCACTAACCAAAAATTTTACAAAATGACACTCTGTATAGTATATTTAATTACAATATAATTTCTCAATTTATTTATACTCAGTCAGTGTGAAACCTGGGCCTGTTTAGATGAACACAAAGCCGATATCCTGGCAGGAATAGAAGAAAGACACACACGAAGCTCTTCTTCAACAGCTCTCAGTCTCTGTCTGTTTTTAGTTTTTATAGCAGTTAGGCTTGAAAAGCTCAGCTCACACAGATATGTTGTGGAAAATGGGAGCAATGTCAGAACAGCTTTGTTGGCCAGAATGGGGAACTCCTTGGCAGCAGTCAACCAAAAACTGTCCAAAGGAAGATCAGCAAATCTTAGTTTTAAACCACGATCCTGTTTCAGTTCAGTTAGTTCCTCCTGCTCTTGTAAAGTCATGTCCTTTCCAACAACTGATGCCGAGCTGTATGGGTCCCTAACCCAGTCAAAGCATTCAGTGGAGGCTGAAGAGAAATAAAATGACAACTTCTCCTCAAGACTTTTCAAATGTTTACCTATTACCTCAGACAGTGCAGCAGTGTTGCTTTGCTGTTTGTCTGTGAGTGGGAACATCTCCAGGTTGGCACGTTGCACATGTTGCCAGAGGTGCACCTTTAAACGGAATCCATTTATTTTATCTGTGCTTGTAAGCAGGTTTTCATTTCGGCCCTGCATCCTTGTGTTCAGTTCATTAAGATGATGAAATATATCAGCCAGGTATGCCAACTTTGCGCACCACTCATCACTTGAAAACAGATTTGAGTAATCAGACCTCTCATTTGTCAGAAACATTTTAAGTTCCTCTCGCAGCTCATACACACGGGTCAGCACCTTACCGCGCGACAACCATCGGACCTCCGTATGGAGCAATAAGGCTTTATGCTCCGCTCCCATTTCCTCACACAGAGATGCGAATATACGGCTTTTCAGAGGTCGTGTCTTCACAAAGTTCACTATGCGCACCACATCGTCCAACACAGGAACCAGTTCTACTGGTAAAGTCTTCGCAACGAGGGCCTCACGGTGCAAAAAACAGTGCGTAATAATCAGATCTGGGTTTTTTTCCTTCACTCTACTCACGAAGCCTTTGGTGCGCCCGACCATGGCTGCAGCTCCAACAGTGCACACACTTGTGCAGTTTTCCCACGTAAGTCCTCCCTGGTCAAGATATTCCGATGTGACCCGAAAAATTTCCTCTCCAGTTGTTTTTTCTGGCAGTGTCTTGCAAAATAGGAAGTTTTCTCTAATGGCATCACCATCCACAAAACGCACATTGGCCAAGAGCTGAGAATGTCCACTAATATCCGTAGACTCGTCAACTTGCAACGCAAATTTCCTACTGATGCGTATCTATTCCAAAACATGGCTTTCGATGTCTGTAGACATGTCATCAATACGCCTGGCAATTGTGTTATCAGAGAGCGGGACTTTATCTATGTCTTTAGCCGCATCAGGGCCGAGCATCTCGTTGACAATGGCTTTACAGGCAGGTAGTATTAATGTCTCTGCCACAGTGTGCGGCTTTTTTGATTTAGCAACAAGTTCGGCGACTAGGTAACTAGCTTTGAGCGCTTTCTCATTTACCTTTGTGGTTTTTCTCATAAACGTTGCCTGTTTCTCTGTGTTTACATGCAGGCGAACAAAATAGTCTATCGGCTTGTTTTGAAGCGACGGGTGTTTCGTTTGGAGATGGCGTTTAAGCTTGCTTGGCACCATGGCGCTGTTGGATAGCTTCTCGCCACACACCAGGCATAACGGAATAGGTGTCGTCTCATCCCCGGTGAAAGTAAATCCAAACGAAAGATAGCTTTCACTATATTGCCTTGAGCTCACCGTCTTTGCTTTCTTTTCTCCACCACTCATACTAGGGCCTTTATCCGGGTCAGAATCTTGTCCAGGGCCCAGTTCGGAGTTTGCAGTTGTCCTTTTTAAAAACTTCTCCATAACTGTCACCACGGCCTCTTAGGTGCATCACTAATTTTCTTGGCGGAACGAGGCAATCAACTACGTGTTGCCACACGGACAAATATTACATTACGCTGCCAGTCTTTACAGCACGGACACTGGACAATGACATCATATTTGCAGAAAACTATTAATAAATGTTAATTTAAAAAAAAGGATATTGGATAATTTCTCACGGCACACCTGACGATCTCTCACGGCACACTAGTGTGCCGCGGCACAGTGGTTGAAAATCACTGCACTAATGCATAGAGGTAATATACATATAAATAATATGTGAATGGATAAAAGTGTAACAGCTTGTTCCACAGACACTAATGGCGAAATAAGGCCGGGGAGAAGTTAAAAATACTATTTTGGGAAAATAGCGGGGCCTCCTCGGCTGACGGGGAAAATATTTACCGATATAGGTGACGGGAGCGGAGGAAGTTTAATAAAAATAGAGGGAGAAGAGATGGTGTAAAGTTCGACAAAAATCAGAGATAAGTTGTAAAAAAAAAAAATAATGGGGGTATATATATTACATGATTACCCAGACTAGAGGGTCTCTGAAAACAAGGAATGTCGGCTTAAAATGATTTGGAATGTGGATTTTGGATACGAGAATGTTGAGCTAGAAAATTAATGGAGACACTGGTATTTGATTTGGTTAATCCAGGTATTACGTTTTGTGATTACAATTAAATTGTTTTTTTTTGTGATGCTGGGGCTTGTATAACAACAATTAGAATGGTTATTTCCAAGTGCTGGTGGTGCTTTGTTAATATAACCTATATGTACTGTCAATTTACAGCAATGTGATGGCTTATTGCAGCTTGGCCTGGTTTTGAAGATGGTGTTTAAAAAGACGAAAGAATATATACAAAATGATCATTTAAATGTTTAGCAGGGAATGTCACCTGTGTTTTTATTATACTCTAGACTTGCCAAATAATGTGTCGACTGCGGGAGAAGCGCTCGGGTGCAGCAGCTGCTGATTAGATGGGAGTGAAACATGTGGGCCGCGGGGCAGACGATTTAACTGTGTTGGGCTTTCGGGAGCGTTCGGACCGTGTAAACGACTAAAATTTTGTGATCCCTTCCGTGAAGACATTGCAATAATAATAATTGGCCTTGGAGGTGCTGAAGCAAACTTGAGGGCAGAAAATGGGTTTTTGCCATATTGTTGTGCTTGCAGCATACATATTCTGAATATGGGGTCTTGGAAAAATATTGTGATGTAGTTGAATATCGGAAGAGGGGTTAATTTGTCTGTTTAATGGTTGTCTTCTCTTAAAAGCGTTAAATTTGGCCACAGGAAAAAAAAAAAAAAAGAGGCGATGTTTCAAGTGTTGACTCGCTGGTTTGTAAACATAAGATAACAATGCTGCTTTCGCAGCAAGAGTGGAGGTCATAGTTAACGGCTTATGGCGTTTTCTGTTTGGACTTTTCAGAATAAGAATAATACATGGTCTGCAAGGAATGCAAGGTTATGCGAATGCTTTCGCATTCATTTTTGGGGTTTTAAACAGAAATGTATATTAAGGTGATAGAAAATCTGTTTAGTAAAAGCACTCGTCGTTGACAATGCATCTAAAAATATGATTCGCATAATAGTCGTGAAAATATGGTATATTAGTTGTTTTCGTGGGTGTGACAAACTGTGGTGGTGCATCAGTTCTAGACTACTTAAGGAGTGTGGCTCCCATTTCTAAAAATAATTCAAGGGCATTCGGAAATTAGCTCTATTTTGCAATAGATGCTCGAAATTGACTCGGTCTTTCATGGCCTAAACCAAGTACTGGAATATGGACAACATTAGCACTTCTAAATTATGAAATATCAACCTGTGAGTAATGCATAATTCTTTATGTATACGGGTTATCTAAGATGTGATAGATGTGAAACTACGGGAATGGAGGGTGTGGGTGTGAGGGTTATAACTAATGGAGCATGTACCTATGAATTAATGCGGGAATGCGTTGTGAAAAACAGTAACAGTTTGACGTCTGCAAATGGCACCTATGAAGAGACATGGTTGCCATTGGAGAGCGTGTCAGAAGAGAGCAGGAACTACAACAACTTCAACACCTGCCTCGCGTGCAACTACCAGCTGCCATGCAGCTGCAAAGTCTCCAGACCCCCCCTCTCCTACAAGGAAGGGGGTCAAGCTTCTACCTTCTGTGTTTTTTTGTGTCTCTAACTGAGGACCAACATACTCCAGCTTGTTTGGTCCGTATACTATTAATCAGAGCCGGAATCCATCCTAATCCTGGACCAATCCCTGGACCATTAACCTACGTCTGTCCTGTTTGTCAAAAAAGAGTTTATAATCATACTAAGTCGGTAAGATGCAGCAATTGCCTCGGCTGGTGCCATCTGCGTCAGAAGAACAACTGCAGCAACCTCAAGTCAGAAAAGGAATACTCAGTCAATTTTACTTGTCTGATCTGTATTAGTCACAAGAACAACCAAAGTCTTCCAAGCCAATCAAGCCAATCAAGCCAATCAAGCCAATCAATCCAATCAAGCCAATCAAGTCAACCAAGTCAACCACCCCAGTCCACACCCTCAGACCAAGACCAAAGAAAATTTAACTTGAAATTTCTACAATTTAACTGCAATGGAATAAAAAACAAGATTTCAGAAATCATCCATTGGATGGATGAACAAAAGGTGAAAATTGCTGCCCTCCAGGAAACAAAACTAATGCCAAACCAAAAGGACCCAAATACGGCCGATTTTACCCTTATAAGAGAAGACAGGGCAAAAGACAAAGGTGGAGGCCTGGCATTCCTTGTCCACAAGGCCATCCATTTCCAGCAAATACATGACCTGCCAAAGGACAATCACCTGGAAAGCCAGGGCATCAAGGTCGACAACATCAACATCATCAATCTGTACATCCCTCCCACTAGCAGCTGCGGCACAGGCTACTCTGCATCTATCCTTCCTTTCCTCCAGATGAAAGATACCCTAATCCTAGGAGACCTGAACGCTCACGACACACTCTGGCATTCACAACTAAGTAATGACAGAGGCAGAGACATTGCTGACGAAATAGGAAATGCAGATTTTGGAACTATTAACGAAGACAACCCAACAAGACTACCAACAAACGGACAACCATCATCACCAGACATATCCTTAGCAAGCCTATCCCTGATGGCCTACACCTCCTGGGAGGTCAAAACCAACCTTGGTTCCGACCACCTTCCCATCATAATCAAGATAGAAACTGACATCAGACCAACAACCAGCGAAAATAGGATTTTCATCAACTTTCGTAAAGCTAACTGGCAAGACTTTCAGACTGAAACAGAAAACAAATTCTCCAGACTTCCAGCCCCAACAGATGTCTACAGGGGTGAACAACATTTTAGGAAAATTATAAATAAGATAGCCAACAAAACCATTCCAGCAGGAAGAATAAAAACGATACTACCCGAGGTACCAACAGAAGCAATAAACAAGATAAAAACAAGAGACGAATTAAGACAAACTGACCCGGACTCCCAACGTATAACAGAACTAAATAGAGAGATAGAATCAATTATAAACAAACATAGGAGAGAGAAATGGAAAGAAACAATTGAAGACAAAAAATCGTACACAACCAAACTATTCCGACTGATAAAACATTTAAATGGCGGCAAACAAGCAAGCAACAACGAAGCAATAAAATTTAAAGGTAAATACATAACAACTCCAAAGAAAATAGCGGACAAATTCAACAAACAATATTCATCAGTAATACCCCACAAGACAACAAGAACAGCAAGACGAGTTACAAAAGACCTGAAGAAAAACAACAACAACATAGAACCAATTACTATAAGCCAGACAAAGGAAGCAATAAAGAAAGCCAAGGCTTCGAAAGCCTTAGGCCCAGACAAAATATCTACTCTTCACCTTAAACATTTAGGCGACAAAGGACTACAATATTTAACCGACATTTTTAACCTGTCCCTGAAAACAAGTTCGATTCCTGCAATCTGGAAGTCCTCAATCATTATTCCTCTTCTCAAACCTGGTAAACCTGCAAATGAATCCTCATCATACCGTCCCGTCTCTCTTCTATGTCCCAGCATAAAGATCCTAGAACGAGTTATTCTACCAACCCTCACAGAACATCTACCAGTCCCTGACATCCAGCATGGCTTCAGGTCAAACCACTCCACTGTCACAGCTCTGCACGAGTTCACAGAATCAGTGGCAGGCGGCTTTAATGAGAATAAACCGGCAAACCGTACCCTGCTAGTCCAAATCGACCTTAGCAAGGCATTTGATATGGTCTCTCATGAAAAGCTACTCAAAGACCTGAATTTGACCACCCTACCGAGCTGTATAAAGAGATGGCTCAACTGCTACCTGTCAGGAAGACAATCAAGAGTAAATTTCAGGAATGCTACATCCAGCTCGCACAATGTCAGGACAGGGGTGCCGCAAGGAGCGGTTACCTCACCAATACTATTCAACTTCTACCTCTCTAACCTTCCTACAATACCTGAAGATGTCTTTCTAATACAATATGCGGACGATATTTCAATCTTCGTTAAAGGTACGAACGTCGAATCTCTCTCTGCCAAAGCCAACAACTTCTTGGAGAAGCTGGCAGATTTTTTAGAAGAACGACAGCTGGTTGTGTCCCCGGAGAAATCCACAGTGACCTGGTTTACCCCAGCCACTGCTGAAGCTAACCTCCATCCCAAGATCACCATCAAAGGGGTACCAGTAAAACTGGAAAAAACGCCAAAACTACTTGGCGTCACATTTGACACTATGTTTTGTTTTGGCCCGCACATCAAGCAGACAGTTGCAAAGGTAAAGAAAAAGCTGAACCTACTTAAATCACTAGCAGGCTCCAGCTGGGGTTGTGAAAAAGAAACACTACTCCTAACATACAAATCTATCGCCCGTTCTGTCCTTGAATATGCGAGCCCAGTATGGTCGCCAATAATTAAAGACACACACTGGAACCGGCTTCAATCAATTCAAAACCAAGCACTCAGGATAGCATCCGGATGTCTCTCTATGTCGGCCATAGACCACCTGCATGCTGAGTGCGCGGTTATGCCTCTGAAGGAGCACTGTGAAATGATCGGAAAGCAGTACCTGGCGGCATGCCATCTTGAAGGCCATCCAGGTCGCAAACTTCTTCAAGCAAACCAGAAACCAAGAAAGATGAAAAAGACCATCATCACACAGCATGGCAAGGAAATAGAAAAAGAATACGACAAGCCAAATCCTACCAAAGAAGACTACAAACAATGCGTCAAATCCATTCACACCAAAGAAGTTCAAAACATCCTCAACAAGGCAAAACCCAACAAAGTCCTCAATGCCCTACCACCTCTAATAAACCAAGAAGAAAAACTGCTGAGCAGGAAGGTGAGATCCGAGCTCGCCAGGCTCAGATCAGGCTACAGCAGGAAACTAAACAGCTACCTGTCCAGGATCGATCCAGGAATACAAGATGCCTGCCCAAAATGCAACTTTTCCCCCCACAATACTGAACATCTTTTTTCGTGTACAAATGACCCCACAAATCTAACCATCCGAGACCTCTGGACAAGACCAAAGTTGGTCGCAGAATTTTTAAAACTAGACGATTAAGAGAACATTTGTAACCGTTTTTTCTATCACTACGACATACAACACAACACAGAACAAAAAGAAGCTTGACCCCCAGAATTCAGTACCAGAGAGGCTAATCAATCAATCAATCAATGAAGAGACATGCATACGAGACACAGACTAAAATGGCAGCAATCCGCTACACAGAAGAACAAGGAAATCAAGTGGCAGCAAGGCACCTTAACATAAACGAGTCCATGATGCGCAAGTGGCGAAAGCTAGAAAATTAGCATAAACAAGTCAAAAAGACAACGCTGAGTTTCCGCGGCGTTAATGCGAGTGGCACAAGTTGGAAGAGTTTCTCGAGCACTGGATCGAAGCAGAAAGAGCAGCGGGGAGAAGCGTCTCTAACCCTAACCCTCTACAGTCACCATTCGACTAAGGGGAAAAAATGCTTGCCGGTGAAATGAAAATTGAATATTTGCATGGAGTTCAATCCTGGTGCTTTCGCTTCATGAAACAGAACCATCTATCCATCTGGGCAAGAACTACGGTGGCACAACAGCTTTCGACAGACTATAAAGAAAAGATGGCAGCCTTTCGCTCTTACTGCAGCAAAATAATTTCCGATAAGCGTATCCAGCCTAGCCACATGACCAATATGAACGAGGTGTCACTCACTTTCGACATTCCGACAAACCACACTGTCGACAAGAAGGGAATCAGCATGGTCGCACTACGCACACTAGTCCACGAGAAGGCAACTTTCACGGTTGTGCTTGCTTGCCATGGGTACGGTCAGAAGCTACCACCAATGGTAATTTTTAAGAGGAAGATGTAGCCGAAGGAAAACTTTACTGACGGTGTCATTGTCAAAGCCAACCAGAAGGGATGGATGGACGAGGACAAAATGTAAGAGTGGCTTAACGAAGTGTATGTGAGGAGACCCAATGGCTTTTTCCGCAGGTCACCGTCAATGCTGATCTGTGACCCCATGGGCGCACATCTCACGGCTGAAAATACACCCACAACTGCGACTGCGCCTTTTGGGTCGGTGCGTTTTATAAGTGTGAAAGTATGTTATGTGTGTATAGGAATTTAAGTTCATTTAAGTTAAATTTTAAGTTTAGGTTTTAAAGTTCATGCTATGTTACGAGCACTTCTGTCAAGTCTCTCTCTCTCTCTCCCATCCCTGTTGTATTGAATAATGTCTCATTTTATTATTAAACATCATAACCACTTGTTATTAGTCGCCAAGACCTAATCACTTTCGGAAGGAAAGGCAAGAAACCTAAATTAATGACCTTCGATATCCCCGAGAACATCCGGAGACCTCCGGGATCTCAGTGGATATCCAGCCCTCCAAAAGTACGACGTAGACGGCGAAGAGAAAGAAAACAGAAACGGGGTTGTCGGGCGGGCCTAGCGGTTAGGGTCCGACAACAACCATTCCGAACCCCGCTTCCTAGTATCTTTCTGACAAATGCCCGATCTATCACCCACAAAATGGATGAGTTGGAACTTCGAGTTGCTACCAACAGCTTTGTAGGGTACTGCAACATTATTCTTATCACGGAAACATGGCTACACCAGCATATACCCGCCGCTACGCTATCGCTAGCTCGCCGAACACTTTTTCAGAACGATCGTTCCAAAGAACTATTAGGAAAAAGCAAAGGAGGTGGACTATGCATGAACATACACAACGAATGGTGCTGTGACAGCAAGATCATTGACACTCATTGTTCTCCGGATTTGGAGCTATTGGCAATACGATGCAGACCATACTATCTACCAAGGGAGCTAACGGTCGTCATAGTAACGGCTATCTACATACCTCCAAACGCTAACGTAAACACGGCTCTCGACCTACTGCTAACGGCTGTAAATAAACAACAGCTCGGCCACCCTGACAGAGTCTTTATTGTTGCTGGTGACTTCAACAAAGCATGTTTAAAGTCTGTTCTACCCAAGTTTATCCAATATGTCAGATGCAATACAAGACAAGACAAAATTCTCGAGCATGTCTACTCGAACATCAAACATGCCTATAAAGCTGATCCTCTCCCACATCTAGCTGGATCAGACCATCTCTGTATATCTCTAACCCCTGCGTACACCCCACTTCGAAGGCAGACAAGGCCAAAAATAAAGACAATAAAAACTTGGCCCGAGAACGCCCTTTCTAAGCTGCAGGACTGCTTATCCCGCACCAACTGGGAACTTTTCGAACAAAACGACCTCGTGGACTATACAGAAACTGTACTCTCCTACATCAGAAACTGCATTGACAACGTTACTACAAACAAACGGATACGAGTTTTTCCTAATCAAAAACCCTGGATGACCAAAGAGACACAAGCACTTATCAAATGCCGTAACACCGCCTACAGATCGGGAGACAAGAGAAAGTATAGAGCTGCCAGAGCAGAGCTGAAAAGAGGCATAAAGAAGCCTAAGGCAGCAAATACTAAAAAAATCAAAGAGCACTTCAAAGAAAATAACCCAAAGAAGATGTGGCAGGGAATACGACATATCACTAACTACAAGAACAATTCTTCTATGTCTGTAAACGCGAATGCCTCACTAGCGAGGAACTGAACCATTTCTTTGCCCGCTTTGAAACTGACAAATCAGACCCAGTGTCAACACTCCCACCACCAACCTGCGACAATACACTGGAGTTTCGGGAACAGGAAGTGAGAGTGGAAATGCAGTCTGTGAACACCAGGAAGGCTGTTGGTCCAGACGGAATACCTGGCAAGGTGCTCAAAGCCTGTGCTGAACAGCTGGCAGGAGTCTTCACGGACATTTTCAATCGGTCCTTGCAACAATCCATCGTTCCTGGCTGCCTGAAATCTTCCACCATCATTCCTGTCCCCAAAAAGCCAACCATCGACAGCTTAAACGATTACAGGCCTGTTGCTCTCACACCTGTGATCATGAAGTGCTTTGAAAAGTTGGTGGCCCGACACATCAGAAATACAATCCCCCCCCTCAGTTGACCCTCACCAGTTTGCTTATAGAGAAAACAGGTCCACTGAAGATGCTATCGCCATGGCTCTACACACAGCACTGAGCCACCTGGAGCACCAGGGGAACTATGTGAGGATGCTTTTCATTGACTATAGCTCAGCCTTTAACACCATTGAGCCGGACATTCCGAAGGACAAACTCTACCACCTTGGACTATCCTCTTCAATCTGCTGCTGGATAAAGAACTTCTTGACTGGCCGACCACAAACTGTCAGAATGGGTCCACACCTCTCTTCCTCTATTACACTGAACACTGGCTCACCACAAGGCTGTGTACTGAGTCCCCTCCTGTACTCCCTGTACACATACGACTGCACACCAGCCCACCAGTCAAACTCCATTATCAAATTCCCCGATGACACCACTGTGATCGGACTAATCTCAGGCGGGGATGAGTCGGCTTACAGAGACGAGGTCGACAAACTGTCTTTTTGGTGCTCGGCGAACAATCTTACACTAAATACCACAAAGACTAAAGAAATTATCCTGGACTTTCGCAAGCGCAGCACGAACCTGGCCCCACTCCTCATTAACGGAGTATGTGTAGACAGGGTCCAATCCTTCAAATTTCTGGGAGTCCATGTCACGGATAGGCTCTCCTGGTCTACAAACACCACAGTGGTAGTGAAGAAGGCCCAGAAACGACTCCACTTTCTCAGGGTACTGAGAAGGGACAAATTGGACACCAAGCTTCTGGCAACCTTCTACAGAGCCACTGTGGAGAGCATCCTGACTTACGGCATTACAGTGTGGTATGCCGGAAGCACGGCAGCAGACAAAAAAGCCATGCAGAGGGTGATAAACACTGCCCAGAAGATCGTTGGCTGCTCTCTGCCATCACTAGAAGACATTGCCAACCCCCGGTACCTCAGAAGAGCCGGGTCCATTGTTGGGGACCCATACCATCCTGGACACGGCCTGTTCCAGTTGCTTCCATCTGGCAGACGCTACAGGTCCCACAAAGCACGGACAAACAGGCTCAAAGACAGCTTTTTCCCAACAGCCATCAGGACTCTGAACCTGCAGCAACACGTGACGTGACGACAACACGAATCCCTTCTATGAAATTAAGTCGCAATGAAGTAACAGGAAGTTCGTTTGGTGTGGATCTGCCTTCCACAGGCTGACTGAGGGAGGGTAAGTATAAAGACTGAGAGAGGTAAGTGATCCATCTTATTCTTGTTGGCATCGGTGAGGCAACTTGCAGTCGCTGGATTGATGGCGCACAAGGCGGAGAGCTAACAAGTATGAATATTCCATAAATAAATGTCATAAATGTGTCTTGCCTGGGAAGACGAACTTGTGGAGAAGCACTATACAATTTCGTCATACGCTGCTGAGGGTATGACTACTAGGCTTTTTTTGTCAGTCAATGATGACGACAATGCCTATGTCTGATTTTATTTTTTATTTTTATTTTTTTTACTCTGTTAGTATATGGTGAATAATAAAAATGTTTTACCATTGTAATACTCCGTTTTTTTTGGTGTCTTTTTTTAAGAGGGTGGGGAGAAATTACCATATTTACTCACATATAAGCCGCTTTAGTCAGACAAAAAATGATTACTGAATCCAGGGTACATCTTCCTGGGCTTCCTGGGTTTGGACCTAGGTCAGTCCTCCTGTGTGGAGTTTCCATGCATGGGCTTGTGTGGGTTTTCATCACCTTCCATAAACATGCATGGTATGTTTGTTGAACACTCTAAATTGCCCCTAGCTATGACTGTGGTTGTCAGTCTCCTCGTGGCTAGCCACCAATTCAGTGTGTCGCCCGACTGGTTCCCAAAGTTAGCTGGGATAGGCTCCAGGACCCTTG
>NW_027551631.1:50000-75000 GCF_051989575.1 Stigmatopora nigra | reverse complement strand
CTTATATCCAGGCAGAACCTTGATTGTCTCCACCTGGCGCCACTCCGCTCGTTGGAGCTGCGCCAGTGATTGGTCGGTCTGGAACACCCCGCCACCAGTCACGTCTGAGGCCTGACAATATCTCTATATCTCTATATCTCTATATCTATATCTCTATATCTCTATATCTCTATCTATATATATATATATATATAATATATATATATATATATATATATATATATATATATATATATATATATATATATATATATATATATATATATATATATATATATATATATATATATATATATATATATATATATATATATATATATATATATATATATATATATATATATATATATATATATATATATATATATATATATATATATATATATATATATATATATATATATATATATATATATATATATATATATATATATATATATATATATATATATATATATATATATATATATATATATATATATATATATATATATATATATATATATATATATATATATATATATATATATATATATATATATATATATATATATATATATATATATATATATATATATATATATATATATATATATATATATATACGTATACGTGTATATGTATATATGTATATGTAAGCTTTTTTTGAGTTTACACGCGTGTACACGCGTGTACACGCGTTTACACGCGTTTACATGCGTTTACACGCGTTTACACATACACACATACACAGTTCCCTCGGTTATCGCGGTTAATGGGGACCGGGACCACCCGCGATAAGTGAATTTCCGCAAAGTAGGGATGCAACACAAATTATTACACAAATCCCTTCCATGAAATTAAGTCGCAGTGAAATAACAGGAAGGTCGTTTGGCGTGGATCTGCCTTCTACAGGCTGAGTGAGGGAGGGTAAGTAAGAAGAGGGTGAGAGGTAAGTGATCCATCTTATTCTTGTTGGCATTGGTGAGGCAACTTGCAGTCGCCGGATTGATGGCGCTCAAGGAGGCGGATAGCTAACAAGTATAAATATGTCATTAATGGGTCTTGCCTGGGAAGACGAACTTGTGGAGAAGGACTATACAATTTCGTCATACGCTGCTGAGGGTATGATGACTGCTAGGCTTTTTGTCAAGTCAATGATGACGACAATGCCTATGTCTGATTTTCATTTCATTTTTTCATGCCCCTTCAAAAATGCTTAATTTGAATTCAATTTTATTTTATTTATTTATTTATTTTTATTTGTTTACCCCCCCCCCCTCCCTGTATACAGTACACCATATGGAATACGGGTAGAGAGGGTGAAATTCATGCTATAACAAAAAAACTGTAAAATATGTTGTCTCAATGTAATATTTGCATTTTTTTTTCCAAAAGAAAAAACAGCGAAGCTCTGAATCCGCGGCGGCTGAACCACAAAGTAGCGAGGGAACACTGTATTTATATATATACATATATACACATATATACACATATATACACACATATACACATATATAAGCATATATACGCATATATACACATATACACATATACACATATATACATATATACACATATTTACATATATATACACATATACACATTTTCATAAACACGTATACACATTCATATACATCAGGGGTGGCCAACCCGCGGCTCCCGAGCCGCATGTGGCTCTTTGCCGGGTTTCATGCGGCTCTTACGTCCATATCAAAGTTTGTATTTGTGTTTTATTTTTATTTGCGTGTGCGCTTCGCTTGAGTTCAATACGGTATTTTCGTCCAATGCGCATGTGCTTGGGATGAAAATGCCTCAAAGTTTCCCAGTAGGAGAAAGGTCATTTGAGTAAACGTTTTTAACAGAGTGGGAGAGCTCCCGTGAACCAGAAGAGACAATGAACGGCGTCGTGCACACAAAAAGTATCCCAAAGATCGAGCGTCGGCTGAAAAAGCCGCACCCCCTGCGAGGCAGACCAAGGCGAGAGTGCTCAGCCGGGAGCAGCCAATAGGAGAGCGAGGTGTACACCCACGTGGTGGGCGCGCTAGTTAAAAGCCATTCATAATAAATGACAGCTCACGAGGAGCGAACGTTGCGCAAAAATAGGCTCTGATTTTATGACAGAAGTCCCACTAAGTAACATGCATAGAAAAAGAAAAACGCTATTTTAAATTATTATATTTTTGTTTGTGGACTTGGTTGAACTGAGAGTTTGTCTGTGTGAGACAGTGCACACAATGTTCATTGTTGATAATGACTGGCCTGTGCTGTTAGTGCTGTAGGAGTCAATTTATGTCATTACTATGCTAGTGTGTGACATTTACAATAAATCTGTGTGATGTGGCTCTTTGCGGTAACACAGTAAAAAATGTGGCTCTTGGTCTCTGACTGGTTGGCCACCCCTGATATACATGTATACACATATACACATATACACATACACACACATATACACGTAAACATACACATACACATACACATACATACACATACATACACATACATCCACATACATCCACATACATACACATACATACACATACATACACATACACACACATACATACACATACACGCCCACACACACACACACACACACACACACACGTACACACACACACATACACGTACACACACATACACGTACACGCACACACATACACACACGCACGCACATACACATATACGGGCCGTGAATTTCGAATCGATGCCTCCAGTGCTATTGTGACAGGGTAAAGTGAGTTAAGTTATAAATGAGTGCATGTGTTATGTAAAAATGGTTTTGGGATTGGGGGTTTATCATTCTTCGATTAATGATGCCTCCAGCCAAATAGCAAGGGGATAGAGGGGTATTCGAGTTTTTGTGTAAAAATGGACTCACGTAGCTATCACATGGTAATCACGCAGGTATCACGCAGGAGACATGCAGGAGACATGCAGCGGGCATGCGGGAGACATGCAGATGATGCGTGATGGTCATGTAGCGGGGTGTAGCTAAAAGCAGAGGGGGTTTTCGGGCATATCACTAAAGGTTTGCTTGAAGTAAACAACAACGGACCTGTCTGATTATTTCCCCCTGTCTTTTAAAGGTATGTTGTTTTGTGTTGATGACTGATTGAGTGTGGTGTTTGCAAGAGACAATAGTTAGCATTTGAGAGAGAACATAATGTCTAGAAATGTTTGTTTACGTTTTTATGTGTGTGTGTGAATGTGCGAGTCTCGGGTGTATAGTTAGCAAGCTACCTTCGGCCGCCATTATAGCGTTAGCATGATAGTGTGCAGTATATGACGGCCGTAGTAAAGGAAGATATGTTATTGAGATTTCACGAGCCTCGAGCAGAGCACGGGTAGTGGCGTTAGCAATGTACCCTCGGCCGCCATTAGCGTTAGCATTGTGATGTGTATGTGTGTATGACGGTCGTAGCACTGAAGCTAAGCTATGCCATTGAGATTCCTTTGTTTGCCCTGCTAACTAGCTGAGGACTTTGCTAAGCTATGCTATTGAGATTCCTTTGTTTGCCCTGCTAACTAGTTGAGGACTTTGCTAAGTTGCAAAACAAAAGGTGACAATTTACCATAGTCAGAAGTTATGACCGTTTATGCAACAAATACATTGTTTTGGGATTATAACGGGTTGTTAATATATTTATATGTATATATTTAGGTGTTATTGTATATTGTGTTTTTGTGTGAATTGATTTGGTATATCACTAAAGGTTTGCTTGAAGTAAACAACAAGGGACCTGTCTGATTATTTCCCCCTGTCTTTTAAAGGCAAATACATTGCCCGGAATTCAGGGGTGCAACACTATGTCTGAATCAATACAGTTGGGAGTATTTAGTCAACACCAATTGTGCAAGTACTCTTACTTGAAAAGATTAGAGTTCTGTAATTGTCAACGTCGGTAAACAATGAGTGAATTAATCTGGAAAAAAAACTCAATCACATTCTTTGATTTTTGAAATTCTTTAAGAAATTCCAAAATAGAGGGGAAAATATGTATTGTGGAACCTACACCAAGCAAGATTTCTGGCTGTCAAATAGGTCTAACTTCTAACGGGTCTCCACTTGTTACCCGTATTAATAGCATCTATTTTACTCATTATCGGTATAAAATACACCAGCCCACAACGTCAGTCTCTCACACTCCAAACCCCACTATGGCCACAATCAAAGACCTGTAGAAGTACACCAGAGACAAAAGTGTATACCTGCAACAGGCTGGGAAGACTGAATCTGCAATAGGTAAAACACATGGTGTAAAGATATCAACTGTGGGAGCAATTATTAGAAAATGGAAGACTAAATAATTAATTCCAGAAAAAATGAGCAAAATTTGTGGCAACAGTTATGTCTGACTGAAGTGAACTACAGTTCTTCCTGAAAAAAAAGTGTTCAGTCAATTTTAAGTACAGATTTTACAGACAATAGTGGACTGAGCTACTTTGGGTGGTGCTGCATGTAACACAATATCATGAAAAAAGTCAGATGATGTGAATTTATTAACTTTATTTGTGAAATGAGTTGATCATGTTAAATCTTGGCAAACATTATTGCCAACAAAGAAACAATTTTTAACAAGAATGGAGCCAATATGTAGTGTTACCAAAACTTACAAATGCAATTTTTTATATATATTTTTTTCAAATTACAAAAGTCTTTGATGTGAAACTTAAAAGAGGAATATATTACAAAGATATGATAATACAGCAGCACTTCTGAGAAATGACCGTGGCATTCACTTTCTGCCGCAAACATGCAAGTCAAATTAATTTGTTACACACATTCTTTCAGCAACTTCTACGCTGTATAGCAGGCCTTATGGACAACCCTTGACAGATACAGTGTTCCTGACCGCACAATGTGAGTGAGGAGTGACAGGAGAAAAAGAGCATGATGAAGAGCTGGACTTTCAGTTTTGATTTTGTTTGATTCGGTATCGTGGCTTTATTTTAGTGTCTAAATAATTGAAAAATATAAATTTTTGCATACATACGTATATACATTCATACGTACGTATGTTGATACGTACGTACGTACGCACGCACGCACACACGCGCGCACACGCGCACACACACACACACACACATACATACATACGTAGGTAGGTAGGTAGGTAGGTAGGTAGGTAGGTACGTACGTAGGTACGTGCGTGCGTGCGTGCGTACGTACATACATACATACAGTGAGGCAAATAAGTTGTTTTGTCAACCGCCAACTGTGCAAGTTATCCTAATTGAAAAGATTAGAGAGGCCTGTAATTGTCAACATGGGTAAACCTAAACCATGGGAGACAGAATGTGGAGAGAAAAACAATATGAAAATCACATTGTTTTATTTCTAAAGAATTTATTCGCAAATCATGGTGTAAAATAAGTATTTGGTCAATACCAAAAGTTCATCTGAATACTTTGTTTTGTACCATTTGTAGGCAATAACGGAGGCCAAACGTTTTTGTAACTCTTCAGAAGCTTTTCACACACTGTTGTTGGTATTTTGGCCCATTCCTCAATGCAGATCTCCTCTAGAGTAGTGATGTTTTGGGGCTGTCGTTGGGAAACACGGACTTTCACCTCCCTCCACAGATTTTCTATGTGGTTGAGATCTGGAGAGTGGCCTGGCCACTCCAGGCTTTAGAATGCTTCTTACGAAGCCACTCCCTTGTTGCCCTGGTTGTCTGTTTGGGACCATTGTAATGCTGAAAGACCCAGCAACATCTCATCTTCAAAGTCTTTGCTGATGGAAGGAGATTTTCACTCAAAATCTCTCGATGTATGGCTCAATTCATTTTTTCCTTTACACAGATCAGTCGTCCTGGCCTTGCAGAAAACAGCATGATGTTTCCACCCCCTTGCTTCACAGTGGGTATGGTGTTCTTCGGATGCAATTCAGTATTGTTTTTCCTCCAAACACGAGAACCTGTGTTTCTACCAAAAAGTTCTATATTGGTTTCATCTGACCATAAAACATTCTTCCTGTCCTCTTCAGGATAATTCAAATGCTCTCTAGTGAAGCACAGACGGGTGTGGATGTGTACTGGCGTCAGCAGGGGGACATGTCTGGCAATGCAGGATTTGAGTCCCTGGCGGCGCATTGCGTTACTGATAGTAGCCTGTTATTGTGGTCCCAGTAACCATTTACTAGGTCCCCCCATGTGGCTCTGGGATTTCTACTTACCGTTCTTCTTGCATCTTGCATGGTGTCTTTTATACTGATAATGAGTTAAAACAGAGGCTATTAATACAGGTAACGAGTGGAACCCTTGTTACACCTCTTTCGAAGAAGTCAGACCTCATTGACAGACAGAAATCTTGCTTGTTTGTAGGTGACCAAATACTTCTTTTCCACTCTACTTTGGAAATAAATTATTTAAAAATCAAAGAATGTGATTTTCTGTCTTCCCCACATTCGGTCTCTCATGGTTGAGGTTTACCCATGTTGACAATTACAGGCCTCTCTAATCTTTAGAAGAACTTGCACAATTGGCGGTTGACTAAAAACTCATTTGCACCACTGAACATACATACATGTGCATGCAAATTTCATAAGAAATTAGTATACATTTCAAATTTTTAAATGATTGAGGGGAGAGTATGGAAATTAATGGAAAAAAAATTGCTAATTCTATGGAAAATATGTATGCATCAATTTACAAAAATCCAAGTTACGAAAAAATGTCTGGTACCAATTTCATAAGTAAAGGTATCACTGTATTCAAAACAAACACATGGCGTCTTAGTACTTTCTAAAGAAAAATGATTGTTCGAATCTAAAGTTTCATTTTTTGTATAATTATTTGCCATTATTTGTACAATTTGCATTGGATGATGTTTTGTTCCCTTCCCAACGTTAGACATCCACAGTTGGTTTGCTGGTTGGACAGTAGGGCATGGAGAAAGGAGAATCAACAAAAACGTCATCTTCCAAACCTTCCTCAATCGGCTTCATTTTTGAAGAGTTTCTGACACTTGGAGATTTTTCTAGATGGAGACAAAAGTTAATAAATCAGGAATTTGATCAAATAATGTAATTTGGTGTTTGTTACAGCAGTATAAGAGCTCACTATTGTCTACCTAACAAACAATTCACTCATTCGTCCTCCATACCTATATGGACCTATATTTTCTGCAAATTTGGTGTCATTTTGTCAATCAGCTTGGGAGCTATTGAACAAAAGAGGTGCTAATAACAGTAATAAATTATTAATTAATAAATGGAATGTGGTATTGAAAAACCAAAAGGTGTTCCTTAAACAGAAGTTAATTTTATCTATCTTTTCTGTAAATTTGGTGGCAATACATCAAATTGCTTGGGAGCTATTGAAGATATCAGATGTTAATAAGTGATAAATTAATAATTAATAAATGGAGTGGGCTGTCAAAAAACTAAAAGGTGTCTGTTAAACATAAGGTCATTAAGTTAAGATTCATTAATTAGGTTAAGACTCTTTTGCTACGTTTGTCCAAACCGTGCAACGTAGAGAGTTAAAAAAAAATTATGATGGCCAGAAACGGCGGTCGGATCCTCATAGACGAATGATGAAATTTCTTCAGCTTCTCTGTGTGTAAACTCAATCTTGTATTTGTTACACAAATAAGAGATTTTTTTTAGATAGTGCAACCATTGTCTTTTGGTTCGACGGTCCCACCTGCTTCTATTCAATATATCGATATTTTTTAAATTCTTATTTGACATATAAAGTATAGTTACCGTATTTTCATGACTATATGCCGCACGCCATTTAAAGGCGCAGCCGGGGACGGCAAAACATACACCAGATCAAACATACACCTGCTTAAATATACGGATACACGCTTAAAAACACGTTTTTAAAAAGGCAACGGAAGCAAAACTGAGTCCGGTTGTACTTTATTCAGCCATTTTACAATGTACTCACGTCATCATCACCCACAAATCTATCAAAGTCCTCATTTCCTGTGTCCGAATTGAACAACTGTCCAAATGAGTCATCGAAAACGCCGGGTTCCCAACCTTTGTTGTCAGAGTAACTGTAATTGCCATGTGGCTCCACAGAAATGATGCCGGCTTTGGCAAAAGCTCGAACAACCGTGCGAATAGACACGTTAGTCCAGGCGGCCACAATCCATTCCATAAAAACAACAATGCAGAAATGGTATTAATCAAAATAATTAGGTAAATAGTACCTGGCTGGTTTAAATAAAATTATTGATTTAGGAGAGGCATAATTTCCCTAGGACGGAAGAGGCATGGAGTGATTTCAGTGCATGGAAGACATTCCCTGTTCTGTCCTGGGCGGGTGGAATATGCTTTGGCATGGGTTATATTGATTACTACTAGAATATTACGGATTGCATAAGCATTGAACAATTGATGTCAAACAAATGAGGTTGCTTTAAATAAAAATAAAGAGAACTTTGGCTAAAAGCTTACAGACTTGGCATTGCAATTATGGGTTTTAATGCAGCTGAATGTTACAGTACAAATTTAACGATAGGCAAGGACAATCTTCGATGAGTGGAAAAATGACAATTCTCCAAGCTCCAAAATCAAGCAGAGAAACAGATTATGTTTGTCGCTTTGGATTTGACAAAATGCGTTGGCGCATGAGTTCTGGAATATTTAGGGAATGTGAATCCCATTTCTAAAACAAATTAGAGGGAATTTGAAAATTGGTTCTATTTTGCACTGGAAGCCCGAAATCCGGGGGGGGGGGGGGGGGGGGGGCTTTAATGTCATGAATCAAGTGCTGGAATTATGGTAAAAATAGCACTTCCAAATTATGAAATGTTAACCTTTGTGTAATGTTGTTGGGTTTATTCTGTTTTATTATTATAATAGTTATATTAATTCATTTCTTTATTAAATCAATCTCTTTCTTTTCTTTGTATTAATTCATTACTTTGTTAAATCATTCTCTTTCTGTTTTTCAAAAGTCTTGAGGTCACACCAAGTCATCTTTAACCTAGACAGCCTGTTCCAGGATGGTTATACAAACAATCCACCCAATCTGGGTCCTTGAGATTTGGTGGGCCCTTGGTGACGAGGACAGGGCTATTCGGACAATAACAAGAATATTGTTATCGTTATGTAACCGTACACTTCGGGTTTTTCTGTATGTAACGATTATATGATTATGATTATATTATATGATTCTTAGGTCAAGGAGGTTGTATAATTACTCTAATCTAAAGGTTGTTAGGTCTAGTCCCTGTTTTTGTTATTAGTAAAATACTTTGATTGTTATTGTAGTCCCAGATGTTGTTTTTACTCATACGTGATGGAATGATCAACAACTCTGTAACTTGTGACCATAAGAATGGGACGAAAACGTCTATTCGAGGAGACGTTCGGAAGTTGTAAGGGACACTTGCTGTAACTCTCCCTTCCGGAGGCTTTTACCTGTTGTATCCATTTCTATTTAATTAAATGTCAATAATTGAATAAGATGTCTTCCTGCAGTTATTGATAATTACGGACGAAGGTAATTATTAATGAACCTGACATTTTGGTCCTTCGAGCCATGGAGGTCAATATACCGGAGCGAGAACCCAGGCGCTGCTGTTCGACATCTGGTAAGTGACCGTGCGCACGGCGTCTTCAAAACCCTTGGTGGGCCGGAGTTTTTCGACGGGGGCGCCTGGATTCTCGGCGGTTGAAGACTTTTCCTGCTGGAGGGAGACATCTGATGGATCTCGGGTAAGTCCACATTAATGTCTGCATGTTGTGAAGGTGTTTACAAATGCGTTAAAGGGACATTGTATGTGAGGCCCATTGTTGGGCTGGTTTCGCGTCCTGGGTGACGGCGATAAAACCCTGTGTTTATACTAGTCAATGGCAGGTACGGTGGGGCACTTTGCTGGAAAGTGTCCTGTGTCTCAGGGGTAGGCACGAATATATTGTACTAGAGGTACAATATTGGGGCCGGGGAGTGTCCTGTGTCTAAAGGGTAGGCACGAATATACGTTGTATGTTGTTTGTGTGGTTTCTGCAGTAAAATTAAGATAAGCCTAGGAAATACAGTCGAAGGAGTGATAATAATAAAAATAGATATAATAAAGTTAACTCTGTGAGGCACACGAACTCACTACAAAAAAGTAAAATATGGGAAAAACGTGTTGTAAGGCGGGTTTGGATGACGATCCAAAAAATACGTCTAACTTGTAAGGATTGGAAAAAATTGGTAAGACAAAGCGCTTTAAAAATATTACACAGCTATATTTATGGATAAATAAATATGGGTTTGCTGGCCAGCTTAAAATGCATAGAATACAGGATAATATATGCACTAATGCATAGAGGTAATATACATATATAAATAATATGTGAGTGGATAAAAGTGTAACAGCTTGTTCCACAGACACTAATGGAGGTAATATACATATATAAATAATATGTGAGTGGATAAAAGTGTAACAGCTTGTTCCACAGACACTAATGGCGAAATAAGGCCGGGGAGAAGTTAAAAATACTATTTTGGGAAAATAGTGGGGGCTCCCTCGGATAACGGGGATATATTTAAGACCGTGGCGGCGGGAAAGTACTGTTTGGTAAGGAAAAAATAGCGGGGCCTCCTCGGCTGACGGGGAAAATATTTACCGAGATAGGTGACGGGCGCGGAGGAAGTTTAACAAAAAAAAAAAAAATTAATGGGGACACTGGTATTTGATTTGGTTAATCCAGGTATGACGTTTTGTGATTACAATTAAATTGGGTTTTTTTGTGATGCTTGGGCTTGTATAACAACAATTAGAATGGTTATTTCCAAGTGCTGGTGGTGCTTTGTTAATATAACCTATATGTACTGTCAATTTACAGCAATGTGATGGCTTATTGCAGCTTGGTTTTTGATCCCGTCCGCTAACGGGAAGATGGTGTTTAAAAAAAAAGACAAAAGAATATATACAAAATGATCATTTAAATTTTAGCAGGGAATGTCACTTGTGTTTTTATTATGCTCTAGACTGGCAAAAAAAAAATGTGTCAACTGCGGGGGAAGCGTTTCTGGTGCAGCGGCTGCTGATTAGATGGGAGTGAAACATGTGGGCCGCGGGGCAGACGATTTAACTGTGTTGGGCTTTCGGGAGCGTTCGGACCGTGTAAACGACTAAAATTTTGTGATCCCTTCCGTGAAGACATTATAATAATAATAATTGGCCTTGGGGGTGCTGAAGCAAACTTGAGGGCAGAAAATGGGTTTTTGCCATATTGTTGTGCTTGCAGCATACATATTCTGGATATATGGGGTCTTGGAAAAATATTGTGATGTAGTTGAATATCGGAAGAGGGGTTAATTTGACGTTTTAATGGTTGTCTTCTCTAAAAAGCGTTGTATTTGGGCACAGGAAAAAAGCTGGTTTGTAAACATAAGATAACAATGCTGTTTTCGCAGCAAGAGTGGAGGTCATAGTTAACGGCTAATTGCGTTTTCTGTTTGGACTTTTCAGAATAAGAACAATACATGGGCTGCAAGAAATGCAAGGTTATGCGAATGCTTTCGCATTGATATTTTGGGTTTTAAAATGAAATGCATTAAGAGGATAGAAAAATCTGTTCAGTAAAAGGTTGATTTGGTAAAAAGCTTTGGATTTGGGAAATAGACCAAAATAGTCATTTTTGAGCAATTGTGGATTTCAAAGGGCTCTTAGTTAAAGGAAACTAGCTTTTGGAGGATAAAATAATATTAATACTATTTCAGAATTTTTTGATTATTCAAAATACTTTAATCCAGGAGGTTGGTTGTTTAAAAGAATAAAAGGCCAGGATGACAAAATTTACAATATTATGGTATATTGGTGACGATAAGGTTTTTAAAACATTAAAGTTTGTAATTAGGAATTGTCTAACAAAAGGTTGATTTGTCTCATTTAATTGTTGTAGATTTTTGTTTTGGTAACAGGCTATGGGAAATGACTCTTGTCTTAAGTAAACATCATATGAGGTGATTTACAAAGTATAGTAGGTATTGAATTATTTGGCTGTTAACGACATCAGATGGGAAATTTACAATGCAATAGTGGCATGATAAAATTCATGACATTCATCCAAATAATTAGGTGAATTGTAAATAAAATAATTGGTTTAGGATGAGCATATTTTCCCTAAGAATGGAGTAACATGGAATGTTTTTCAAAGTGCACTTGAAAGAACATTGTCTGTTGTCCTGGCAGGAGGAAATATGCTTTGTCACAGGTCATATTGATGACTTTAAGGATATTACGGATTGGATAAGCATTGGTCAATTGATACAACCAAATAACGTTGCTTTTACGGCTTTAAGGGCATGCAAATTGATTGGATAAGCATTGGTCAATTGATACAACCAAATAACGTTGCTTTTACGGCATTAAGGGCATGCAAATTGGTGAGAACTTTAGCAACGATGGGGTTAATACGCCTGAATGTTACAGTGATAACGAGTGACAATAACAAGCTTAGATAAGGGAGGGAAAGGAGAAATTCTCCAAATTCCAGAATCTGGCTTAGAAACAGGTTATGTTAGTCGTTTTGGGTTTTTGACAGGATGTGGTAGTACATAAATTCTGGGAAATTTTGGGAAATTGGGGACCCCATATCTAAAACAAGTTTGAGACAAATGTGTAAATAGGCTCTATTTGGCGCTGGATGCACGAATTCTAGTGGGGCCTTTCATGTTTTGAAACAAGTGACGCTTTAGGTAGATGGGTTGTCTATGAACAAAATGGGATGGGGGAAATTCGCTTACAAATTCGGCGTGTTATCTTGGTTCATAGAATTTGGAGTCAAGGCGACGTAATAAAGGCCATAGGCGTCATGTTGTATAAATTAGGCGTGGATGAATTTGTTTTACAAATGGGGGAGATTATCTTATCACCTGAAACAAGTAGAAACAAAATTGGATGGCCGCATTAAAAGGTGATTGGCATGCTATTAGAGGGAATTGGGATTTTCCAAAAAACCTGATAGGGAGCCATTAGGTCATGGCGGCTGTGAAAATAAAAACCTTAGATGTGAAACTATTCCCACCTCAATTCGGGGAACAAACAGCTAAACTGATAGCATTAAAAAGGATATAACTTTGTGTGAAACTTGAAGGTAATTTTTTACAAACGGTTAAAATGCTAGAGTGGGGGTGTGTATATTAAAGGATCTACTAATGAATGCGGGGTGGATCCAGACCTTCCGGAATGTGGGGTATTCATGGCGTCCTCGAGAATTTGTGGATTTTCTCCGGGTACTCCAGTTTACTCCCACAAAAAATGAAATTATGGATGCTAGACTGGTTGAACACACTAAATTCTTCTGTTTATGAGTGTGAGCGTGAATGATAGTTTGTCTTTTTGTGTTTTTTGATTGGCAGACCACCGAGACATAATCTATCAATAAAAGATCAATAAAGAAAATAATTTGGGCTTGAGTCAAGGGAAGACCTATGTCTCGACAAGGGGGAGGTGGCCTTGCTACAACGGCACTACAAGGCTTAGGGTTTAAATCTATATGCATACCCACATATCCATTTCAAAAAATACATATAGATTTTATTTTATTTTTATTAGATCATATGGATATCATTCCACGATATGGAATTCCAGAAACTATTTATAGTGATAATGGGTCCCATTTTGTTAATATAATAGTTGTCTACCATCCACAATTGGCGGACCTTATATGAAGTCCTGTTTGGTAGACCTTACAAATTGTTATTATTCACTACACAATGACAATTGGATGATGAGGCGAATCTATCAGAGAAAAAAAAAAAACGCACACACCAAATTTAGACTATCAGAGGGAGATTTTGCTTGTCAACAGGAAACGGACGAAGCGACGGTGATTCTTGAAGACTGGATGCTGATAAGCAGCATAAAAGAAGAAACATCGGAGCAACGCAAAGTGGGAGGGTCCTTGTTACTGAAAGGGGACACGGATGCACCTTTCCCACAGTAAGAAGGTTGTCTAAATTGAAACGTTTCAAGAGAAAAAATCCCTAAACAAAGACAAAAAGTCATGTTGGAAACAATTATTGCTTTTGGGGCAATGAGATTAATGATGATTGTGATTCTATTCCTTTCCACAGTAGGGTTGTTTTCTCCAGTTGGAGAAAAAGGCGGAGGCGTTTCAATTGAGGATACACCTTCTTACGGGAGGGTAAACCGAGAAACACACATTTACATTTAATTAACATTACCTACTAAATCAAATTTCCACATTGAAAATATATATTTGGACTCGGCGACGTCCCGGTTGCCATACAAAAAGAGATGGTGGGAAATATGTGTGGTACATTAACAGCAAAAAATTAAAGATTGGGAAAAGCCTTGTTGCAGAAATTGGTCAAGATTGGAAAGCTTGGACTGACATATTAACCTGTGAAATTTATTTCTGAAACAGGGATTTCCCAAACGGGGGATAATTGGGCGCTGTTAATGGAGTGTAAAGAAGGCAAGCACTATGTGGAGCTACTTTGGTAAAAGGGTGGTCTCAATTGAAACATTGAGGGGACGGGTAAGATAAACTTTCTGACTTAATAAGATACGGGAAACACCAATATTAATTGAAAAGATTATTGCTCAGCAAGCAATACCATAAAACTATAGGGAACTCTTTTATATTGGGTTTGACGTCTCCATATGGTTTCAATTGAGACTAAACCATCTTACAAAGGATTAGGATAACCTACCAGACAAGGGAAAATACGATGGGGTCTAACAACTCCCTCAATCACCATTCATTTGGGGAAAAGTTTTTACAAATGAAAAAACGTGTCCTACTTGGCAAGAAAGAAAAAAAAAAATATTGAAACAGTGTTTATCCTGTTACGCGGTAAATAGGAAGTCAATTTTTCCACTGTTTAATCATTTTACCTGCTTAAACCTTACAGGGCATGGTCTGAAGCTGGGGGCGATAAATGAGACGTGGTGTACCGGCGTTCTAAAACAAACTACACCCCTGATACCACGTTCTGGCCTATGGTGGCGGGGTGGTAGATAAATTATACGACTCCTGTCGAAACGCGGCAGGACTAGGTACTTTGGTCTCACTGCTCTTACCGGTGTCTGTTTTTCCATCCACAGTGGAGGAGATACAATTGGCGGCTCATAATTCGGAGGTGAAGGGTCGACCCTCCCGACATCGTCGAGAGGCATGGAGGGAAGGAGATCCAACATACATTGATGCGATTGGCATCCCCCCGGGGCGTACCAGATGAGTATAAGCTGGCTAATCAGATCGCAGCAGGTTGGGAGTCTATCTTCCTTCTAATCACCCCAAACAAAAATGTGGATAGAATAAATTACTTACATTACAATGTTCAAAACTTGGAAATTATACTGAACAGGGATTTGTGGCCATGAAGGAACAACTGGCAGCTACCAGTCTGATGGCGTTCCAGAATCGCATAGCGGTGGATATGATCCTTGAAACAGGGGGCGTGTGTGCAATGTTTGGAAAACAATGTTGCACCTTCATACCGAACAACGCGTCACCCAGTGGATCTCTCACCAGGGCCATTACTGGCCTGCAAACACTGAACCGCAATATGCAAGAGCACTCTGGAGTAGATACGTCCGCATTGTCAGATTGGTGGGATAAGACCTTTGGAAAATCTAAAGATTTGGCTACATCCTTCGTGGTTACTATAGGCACAATTACCGCTATCCTAACATTGTGTGGGTGATGTAGTATCCCCTGTTTGCGCTCCTTGCTAAGCCGACTTATAACTACTGCAATTGCCCCTACAAATTCTAAAGTACATGAGTTGTATCTTATGGGACGGTTTGGGGAAAGCAGTGAGGTCCAGGAGTACGGTAAATCCGAGGACCAATTGGACGAATATAATTATGTTTTTTCTCTTTCAGACCAGCCATGGGAGTAAGGAGTAGGCGGATAAAATCGCAGTCACCGACATTTCCATTTAGTGATTACTAAGAAATGACTAATAACATACATATTATAAAAACGGGGGAATGTTGGGTTTATTCTGTTTTATTATTATAATAGTTATATTAATTCATTTCTTTATTAAATCAATCTCTTTCTTTTCTTTGTATTAATTCATTACTTTGTTAAATCATTCTCTTTCTGTTTTTCAAAAGTCTTGAGGTCACACCAAGTCATCTTTAACCTAGACAGCCTGTTCCAGGATGGTTATACAAACAATCCACCCAATCTGGGTCCTTGAGATTTGGTGGGCCCTTGGTGACGAGGACAGGGCTATTCGGACAATAACAAGAATATTGTTATCGTTATGTAACCGTACACTTCGGGTTTTTCTGTATGTAACGATTATATGATTATGATTATATTATATGATTCTTAGGTCAAGGAGGTTGTATAATTACTCTAATCTAAAGGTTGTTAGGTCTAGTCCCTGTTTTTGTTATTAGTAAAATACTTTGATTGTTATTGTAGTCCCAGATGTTGTTTTTACTCATACGTGATGGAATGATCAACAACTCTGTAACTTGTGACCATAAGAATGGGACGAAAACGTCTATTCGAGGAGACGTTCGGAAGTTGTAAGGGACACTTGCTGTAACTCTCCCTTCCGGAGGCTTTTACCTGTTGTATCCATTTCTATTTAATTAAATGTCAATAATTGAATAAGATGTCTTCCTGCAGTTATTGATAATTACGGACGAAGGTAATTATTAATGAACCTGACAAATGTTTTATATAGACGGGTTGTCTAGGAATACATGGAATGGGCAAAACGCGAACAGAATACAAAACATATTGACTGCAACTAAAAAACTTTAGAGGCAAAGCTATTGCCACCTCAATTGTACAAACAGCTAAAATGATAGCGTTAACGGAGGTGTATAACATGGAGGTTAATTTTTTTTTTTACTAACGGTTAATATACTTGTGTGCTGGTGAGTGTTTCAATGTATGAGTTTTTCCATTATTGCATTATCGGCACACAAAGAGTTAATCACAGCCACTCGCATGGCAGTCGCTCATGCTGACTGACTAGGACGACGAGCGGTGGCAATTGAACTTCCAAAACAAATTTCTATTTGTAAATGTTTGGCGTGCATATCCAATACATTAATTACGTATTTCCTAAGGAATGGTTTTTGCTGATAGGACAGCAAAAGGGGGTGAGCTGCCAAGGAGCCCCACTGGCGGTCTACACCTGTGATGAAAATTTGCCGATCACTGATATATGGGTAAACGACCCAAACGGAAAGACCAGTGGTTAGCGCATCAACCGCACGGTTCTTAGATCGACTAATGAGAGCCGGGTGGATCCCGACCTTCCAGAGTGTGGAGCATTCATGGTGTCCTCGAGAATTTGTGGGTTTTCTCCGGGTACTGCAGTTTTGTCCCAAAAAACAAAATTATGGACGCTAGACTGGCTGAAAACTCTAAATTCCCCTGATGAGTGTGAATGGTTGTCCGTCTTCTTGTGTTTTTGATTGGCTGGGGACCAAGATATAATCAATCGGTCACATATCAAGGTGGAAAAGATTCTGAATCGATTGCTGAAATTGCTTAAAAGCCCTTTTCAGGGATGGCGGTTACAAATCATGGGGAAAAAATATATACAGTTGTGGTCAAAAGTTCACATACACATGCACAGAACATAATGTCATGTTTGTCTTGAATTTCCAGTTATTTCTACAACACTGATTTTTCTCCGATAGAGGGATTTTAACAGAGACTTCTTTGTCACAAAAAAACATTCATATCTTATAGGTTAACAGAAAAAGTGATCAAACCTGCTGGGTCAAAAATATACATACAGCAACACAAATGAGCAATTTTGGTGACTTAGGAAGTTGTGTCAGTGATGGCCTGTGAGTGATTATGAGTGACTACAGCTGGTGACTTCTTTGAGGCCGTCTAAATAGGGCTCATTGGATGCAAACGCCCACAAACAATACAATGGAAAGTCAAAAGAGCTCAGCATGGATCTGAAAGAGTGAATTCTTGACTTGAAAAAGTCAGGAAAGTAACTTGGAGCCATTTCAAAGCAGCTGCAGGTCCCAAGAGCAACAGTGCAAACTATGTTTCTAAGTATGAAGTGCATGGCACTGTTTTGTCACTGCCACGGTCGGGAAGAAAACGCAGGCTATCACCTGCTGCTGAGAGAAAATTGGTCAGGAGGGTGAAGATTCAACCGAGAATCACCAAAAAGCAGATCTCCCAAGAATTAGAAGCTCCTGGAACACAGGTGTCAGTGTCCACAGTCAAGCGTGTTTTGCATCTCCATGGACTGAGAGGCTGCCGTGCAAGAAGGAAGCCTTTGCTTCAAAAGCGGCACCTTCAGGCTTGACTGACTGATAGGTTCATCAATAATTACCCTTCTTTGTAATTATCAATAAATGCAGGCAGACATCTTATTCAATTATTGACATTTAATTAAATGGATTGGATCACAGATAAGAACCTTAAGGGAAGATACATCTTCAAATGTATCCTCTCGAACAGTATTTCGCGTACGGCTTTAAGGCATTTGGATATAAACAATCACGCCTTAATTTGACCTAACAATCATATAACAATTACATAAAGAAAGACCGAAGTGCAGAAACATCACTGTTATTGGCCAGTGACCCTGTCTCCGTTGCCATTTGGAGAACAACCGATCTCAAAGCGCCAGATTGGGTGAGTTGCTGTATAAACAATCCTTGGATAAGAAGTCCAGGTGAGAGAGGACTTGAAGATTGTTTATGACCTCGAGCACTTTAGGACTAATAGGAACAATGATTTAAGAAAGAAATGAATTACTACAAATATATGTATAATAGTAATACAGAATAAACCCAACATTCCCCCGTTTTTATAATATGTATGTTATTAATCATTTCTTAGTAATCACAAATGGAAATGTCGGTGACTGCAATTTTATCCGCCTACTCCTTACTCACATGGCTGGTCTGAAAAAGAAAGAACATGATCATTTTCGTCCAATTCGTCCTCGGAATTTCCGTACTCCTGGACCTCACTGCTTTCCCCAGTACGTTTCATAAGCAGAGATATAATTTGTGTAATTCATAATTTGTAGGGGCAATTGCATTAGTTGTAAGTCGGCTTAGCAAGGAGCGCAAACAGGGGATAAGACAACACCCATACAATGTCAAGGTAGTAGCATATATGGCTACAGAACACAACAGATTGGGCCAAATCCTCACATTTTCCAAAGGTCTTATACCACCAGTCTGTGAAGCGGACAATTCTACTCTGACGTTTGCTGCTGATAACATGTACAAAGATAAGACCTTCTGGAGGAAAGTTCTGTGGTCAGACGAAACAAAAATCGAGCTGTTTGGCCACAATGCCTAGCAATGTTTGGAGGAGAAAAGGTGAGGCTACCGTCAAGCACGGTGGCGGTATTATTATTATTATTATTAAAAAGCCTAACGGGCCGTATATGGCCAGCGTGCCATGGTTTGAAAAACTGTACACACACGCCAATACGAGCGAATACGGGGGCGGGGCGAGCATGCAAATTCGGTGCTGAATAGCATGTACACACGCCAATAAATCTGCCGGAAGCGAGCGATATTTTGATATTAATGCACTTTTACATTGTACCGTCAGAGCAATTACAAACTCACTTTTTCTCTCATGATGATAATTTTGGGAGCGAGAGATTACCTGGTTACTCGCTTTCAACAGTAAACTCTGTGTCTCGCTCCCCCCCCTTCCTCTCATAAGAGGGAGCGAAGCCGGCTACCAAAAGACCAGGCGACCAAACGCCCGGCGACCAAACGCCCGGCGACCAAACGTCAGAGCACCCTTCAGCAATAACGGTGATCAGGTTTTTTTGTATTTTGCCCGATGTGCCACTAAAAACCTAACTATTGTACAGGTGGGAATGTACATCTGTGTTTCTCTCAGCAATGAAAGAAAGAAGTTCCATGTAATTTCCTTTGTTTGGGTGATGCAGCACTTTCATTGTGTACCCGAAATGAACGTTTACACCAGGGGTGTCAAACTCCCTTTGGTCTGCGGGCCGATTACAGCTTAATTTGAGATCAAGCGGGCCGGACCAGTAAACTCATTGCAAAATTACATAGAACTAACAATAAGCCCACTTTTTTCCTTTGTATTAGTTACTAATATTAACAATTAGTGCAAAGAATGAGTAAATTATCAAAATGTTTATTAACAGAATTTTCCTTTTACATTATGAACAATATATTATGAACAAGAGAATAACATAAGAACATAAAAAAGTCAATTCATGTTGTCTGCACGTACTGAAACACTGCACCCCCTAGCGGATAGTACAAGAACTGCACATTTTAAAAGAAAATTCATATTTTTCTATACAATGCAGCTTTCTTCCTCCGGCTGTACCAAACCACCAGACGGCCCGGATCCGGCCCGCGTGTCATTTGTTTGACACCCCTGGTTTACACAGTCTATCAAACTCTTTAAGATTTCCCTATTTTTCTTTACCTTTTCATTGTGTCGCTCCATTTCCCTGCGCACTTGGTAGCTGAACTGTAAATCCACTTTTGGAGAGCACCATTGCTTGTAAGTGTCCGGCAGTGCGTTGTCTCGTTGCTGCTTTGGTTAAACAAGTCAAATTTGGATATCCAGTGTTGCTCCATACACCATGTCGATGGGTGGAAAATAGCAAGCACTCCTAGCAATACAATTTGCAGTGTTCCTCGGAGATCGTGAGCCAAGGATAGCGCTCGTAGTTAGCGAACTGAAAGTGGCGAACAAACCCTTTTCCCGGTTGTAAGAGGCTTGCTACCTTCAGAGTTGATCACCCTTTCTTAATAATGTCCATTTTTTCTGGAAAAGTCCGTCTGAAGAATGGCTTTGTCAGAAAATCTGCTACCAAATCCATTTGTTTTCCTCCGTCGCCCATTGTGGGTGTAGTTTGCGATCTCTGGCTGGCTCTCTCTGGCTTTGGCCCGCCTACTCTATTACTATATAATCATAGTTGGTGAAAGCGATTACCTTTCCATACGCCAGCGGGAAGGGCTTGTTGTCACCAAATCGAATTCAGATTGGTTAAAGCAACAGTCTTATTGAGGCTTGTTTAATGCCACAGAGCCTGCAGAACTGTTTGTGAAGGCCTTGAGGCAGATTTCTGAACCTGGCAAAAATAAGTGGTTAAATGCTTCAATATAAAACATCTGGAAGCAGTGCAACCAAGGGGAAAGCAATGAAAGGAAGCTGAGGGCCAATTTGAAAATATTTAAGTATTCATGGGAAAAATATAATTAACATCAGTCTGTGATTCAGATATTTCTTAGGCCAGCAGAGAAGGCCTTGAAGTCAGGGTGTCTTTTTCCACACGAGCATTTGCAATTACGCACTTCGAGAAATGGAAGCTTCGGGGTGTGCGCAAATTCGGTGCTGACTACCAAGAGGTGAACAGCGGAGCGTGCATGCGGGTGGCCAAGCAAAAATGGCTGCGCTCCGTGGAGAAGAACGGATGGTTGCTACAACGTGCAACACGAGAACCTGGGCGGCAAAACGAGCTGCGACATCTTGGATCTCTTAACCCAGCATACAAATCACCACAATACGCGTGCACCTCCAGAGGGGAAGAGCGTTAACTTACCGTGCGTCTTCCTCTTAAACATATGGCACCCCATTAAGATTAACACCGTTTCTACTAGCTGAATTATGTACAAAACATACGTGTCGACCTCTGCCGATAACTGCCCTTATAAATGATTATGATTCCCCGTACAAACCCCCCAAAAACCGTACAAACACAGTACGACGCATGTTTACTCGCGGTAACTCGTTTCTTACTAGGTGCCTCCTCCATGCTTGCTTCCACGATATTTACTCAATGTATATCTACGCATGCGCATGTCATCCTTTATTGATATTGCCGTACACACCGCTAAAAAATACATACAATTGAGGATAATTTTTGCTGGTATACCGTGACAATCGTAACGATCGATGACAGTAGCATCGTTGGCTACCAGCCCACGAGACTATCTGGATTTTAGCCAAAACGGTCTTGTTGAGATCGGTTTTCATATATATTGGCGATTTTTTTAAACAAAAATTTTCCCCATACAAAAGTCGGTGTACGGCGTACATGATTTGAAATGGTAAAAAAACGTGTAAAACGTACATGTTGACAGGTATGACAAAAGAATGCCACAATGTAGATTATTTCATGCTGCAAATGCGTGCTGCACCTTTAGCATATCAAGGAATGTCAATATTTAGGAGCCATTTTGAACGGCGACTCAAAAAAAGTACTTCATGTATATGATGCAAAATTCGCTTTTGAAATTTTTCTGAGCTTTTTTTTATTTAGACTTAATAAAAAAAACTGAAGCCACAAAATGATGATGGCTCACAGTATAGTCATCATAAATATATCCATCTTCCATACCACGTAGCCTCATAAGTGTTGCAGGGATTACCAGAGCCTATCCCGTCTGAATTAAAACCAGACGACACCACAGACTAGTCGCCAGTCAGCCATAAGGCACACAGAGAGACAAACGACCATATTGACTCAGAATAATACCGCCACCAGCGGGAATTTGGCCCGTGCCTGCCCACACCTAAGTCAGGCGAGTGAACCTCTACACTAGAGCTGCTCAATATGTCGATCCCAAGCTACTAGTCGATCGCTGATGTACTATTGGCAGATAGTATGACAGTAATACATGATCAAGTAAAAAAATATATACAAAGCTATCGCGAGTCGAACCATAATTACTACCTGCTTGCACTATTTTGCATACTGCTGCATCAGCATCCACAATTTCTGAGCTTTGTCAGGGGCCCGGAAAAAAGGGAAGACCGTGCAACGCCGGCTCTTTGAACAAAAAGGTTTGAGCACCCGTGCTCCACACTATCAGGCAGCCACTTAAATATACACTTAAGGAATTCAGGTTTGAGTTAAATAATAATTAAAAAACACTATACATACAAAATAAAATAACTAAAGGGTGAGGGTTATCAGGCCATCCAGCTCTGCCAATAAGGTGCATCTTATTGTCATTTTTTTCAGGGAGTTGGCAACGCTAATGGTTGTTGACTCAAAAACACTTAATTATTACTTACGGAGAGAAGATCTGCCTGATCCTACTCTCAGGATCTGATTAAGAGCATCGTCGCTTTCACTGGTGCTAGCCATGCTGTTCCGTATTTGCATCACAGATAGCTGGGAGCAGAGACTTTGATGGCGGTCCATCTTGTTCAATGCCTGGGGGGAAAAAATCTAGTAAGCAATCATGACTTATAAGACAGTCAGCTGCTTTACTGTTGTTATTCTTCATATCTGCGTTCCGGCCTATTCCTTATAAGTTTGCCTCGACGTCTCCCCAAAGACGTTACAGAACGATTCGACCAACATGGACACAGCAAGGAGCTTTTTAATCACCTCATTGACTCCAATCCCAGAATTAGGAGAAGCCGCCTCAGAGTGCTCAAGCTCTGCATCTTCAGGGGAAGGCGCGTTGGTAAGCAGATCTTCAAAGTATTCAGCCCACTGATTCACAGAATCCCAAATCCAGATCAGAAGCGCTCCATCCCTAGTAAACAATGTGTTGTTGATGGTGCACTGTTTTCCCCCTCTTAGGACAAGGGCTGCTGGATAAAACAATCCTTTAACCTACCCAGAAGTAGTTCTCTATGGGTTCACCAAACTCCTCCTAGGTCCATGATTATTTTTTCATAGACCACCTAAGCCGTGTGCCGCTTTGCCAGTCAGAACCCGTCAGATGCCTGTCAAGTCCTGCTGGTCAATAGGGACTGGGAAAACTCCTCATTTGGCCTGAGGGCATCCCTTACCGGCAGTGTCTACCAGCAGGTTCTGTGCTTGTTGCTACGACAACCTTGCGGCCACAGCTTCGGTCAACCACCTTGGTGATGATCCATTCAGAATAAATGTTTCCCGCCTCTTCCCATACATGAGAGAAGCTCTGTTGGACGTAAGAGTTGAAACTCCTTCTGATGGGGGACTCTGCACGCATTCCGAGCACACGCTCACAAAACATTTTGGTCTACTGGGCTGGACCTGCATCTCTCCCCACCATCAGAGACACTCCCCAACTGGTGGTGATTATTTGTCAGCTCTGCCTCCCACGTCACCCGAGTATCCAAGACATGCGACACGAATACAAAGTCGGTCATCGAACTGGGGCCAAGGGTGTTCTGGTCCTGAGTGCACTTAAGGCAGTGCTTCTCAATTATTTTCTGTTAGGCCCCCCCTAGCAAGAACAAAACTATTCGCGCACCCCCCACTTCCCACCGTGACTATAAATAAAATCATTTTATATAAGTGTTATAGGTACAACATGTTAAATGTTGCACTCTCACAAACATGACAGAAGTAACAATGAAAGCGCCACTGCCAGCTACTGTTGTGGATGCGCAATTACACTTTATACTAGTACGGCCAAATAAAATCCTGTTCCCCAGGGTTACACGCGCCCCCCCAGGTATCGCACCGCGCCCCCCCTCGGGGGCGCGCCCCACTATTTGAGAAGCACTGACTTAAGGACATGCTTATGCTTGAACATGGTGTTCATAATTCACAATCCACGATGAGCGCAGAAGTCCAACAATAGAAACTGATCCGGGGGAGTGTTCTTTTCAAATACGCCCCTCTGGGATTCATTGCCCACATGAGCATTGAAGTAACCCAGGAGTATGAGGGAGTCCTAATTGAGGGGCACCCTCCAACTCACCTCCAATGGCTCCAGAGATGGTGGGTACTCTGAGTTGCACTTTGGTGCACAAACAACAGTCAGGTTCCGCTCCCCCACTCCCTTCTATATCGGGGTAAACCCCAATGTACAGTCACCGAGTCGGGCGGCAATAAGTATGCCCACACCTGCTTGTCGCCTCTCACTGTAGACTCAGAGTAGAAGAGTGTCCAATCCCCTTCGAGAGGAGTGGTACTAGGCTTTAAGCTGTGCGCAGAGGCGAGCCCGAGTACATCGAGCCTTAAACTCTCATCCTCACGCACCAGCTCTAGCTGCTTCCCAATCATAGAGGTTAAATTCCACGTCCCAAGAGCCAGTTTCTGCAGCCAAGAACCCATCCTTTGGCTTTGGGGAGGTCTGGTTTGTTTGCCTCAACATTGCATCCCATGGGAAAGGGAACCCA
>NW_027551631.1:0-45000 GCF_051989575.1 Stigmatopora nigra | reverse complement strand
ATCTAGATATCTCGATCTAGATATCTAGATCTAGATATCTCGATCTAGATATCTAGATCTAGATATCTAGATCTAGATATCTAGATCTAGATATCTAGATCTAGATCTAGATATCTATATCTAGATCTAGATCTAGATATCTATATCTAGATCTAGATCTAGATATCTATATCTAGATCTATATCTAGATCTAGATCTAGATATCTAGATCTAGATATCTATATCTAGATATCTATATCTAGATATCTATATCTAGATATCTATATCTAGATATCTATATCTAGATATCTATATCTAGATATCTATATCTAGATATCTATATCTAGATATCTATATCTAGATATCTATATCTAGATATCTATATCTAGATATCTATATCTAGATATCTATATCTAGATATCTATATCTAGATATCTATATCTAGATATCTATATCTAGATATCTATATCTAGATATCTATATCTAGATATCTATATCTAGATATCTATATCTAGATATCTATATCTAGATATCTATATCTAGATATCTATATCTAGATATCTATATCTAGATATCTATATCTAGATATCTATATCTAGATATCTATATCTAGATATCTATATCTAGATATCTATATCTAGATATCTATATCTAGATATCTATATCTAGATATCTATATCTAGATATCTATATCTAGATATCTATATCTAGATATCTATATCTAGATATCTATATCTAGATATCTATATCTAGATATCTATATCTAGATATCTATATCTAGATATCTATATCTAGATATCTATATCTAGATATCTATATCTAGATATCTATATCTAGATATCTATATCTAGATATCTATATCTAGATATCTATATCTAGATATCTATATCTAGATATCTATATCTAGATATCTATATCTAGATATCTATATCTAGATATCTATATCTAGATATCTATATCTAGATATCTATATCTAGATATCTATATCTAGATATCTATATCTAGATATCTATATCTAGATATCTATATCTAGATATCTATATCTAGATATCTATATCTAGATATCTATATCTATATCTAGATATCTATATCTATATCTAGATATCTATATCTATATCTAGATATCTATATCTATATCTAGATATCTATATCTATATCTAGATATCTATATCTATATCTAGATATCTATATCTATATCTAGATATCTATATCTATATCTAGATATCTATATCTATATCTAGATATCTATATCTATATCTAGATATCTATATCTCTATCTCTATCTCTATCTCTATCTCTATCTCTATCTCTATCTCTATCTCTATCTCTATCTCTATCTCTATCTCTATCTCTATCTCTATCTCTATCTCTATCTCTATCTCTATCTCTATCTCTATCTCTATCTCTATCTCTATCTCTATCTCTATCTCTATCTCTATCTCTATCTCTATCTCTATCTCTATCTCTATCTCTATCTCTATCTCTATCTCTATCTCTATCTCTATCTCTATCTCTATCTCTATCTCTATCTCTATCTCTATCTCTATCTCTATCTCTATCTCTATCTCTATCTCTATCTCTATCTCTATCTCTATCTCTATCTCTATCTCTATCTCTATCTCTATCTCTATCTCTATCTCTATCTCTATCTCTATCTCTATCTCTATCTCTATCTCTATCTCTATCTATATCTATATCTATATCGAGATCGAGATCGAGATCGAGATCGAGATCGAGATATATATATATATATATATATATATATATATATATATATATATATATATATATATATATATATATATATATATATATATATATATATATATATATATATATATATATATATATATATATATATATATGCACAGGGTATGTAAACTTTCTTATATAAATATATATTCTTATAAAATCATTTATTAGGGCTGCTTTTAATTATTTCGCATGTAACGAAAAAATATACAAACCTGAAACTTCTCTCCCCTGTGCATTAAAGTTGATCGAAACTCTGGGGAATCAATAAATGCATTGGCATAGATGTTGTGGAGAAAATGGCCTCGATAAGACACTTTCATCCTGTTGAACAAAAAATATAAGTCCGAATGATCACAAAACCAGGACATTTTCCCCAAAACTATTTAATGCCCCCTCTCATATTAAAATAATTTCAAGCAAACATTTTACTAAGGAGCAATATTTAAGATTTCCACTTCAATTATTCATGATATGGCCCTAATATTTCAATAGACATTGAAGCAAAATGTTTTAGAAGTACTTCTGACATGGTTAAATTGAGATTTTCCCCATTTTAAAAGTTGATTATCAAGCCTTCAAAGTTATTGTTTTAATTCTGTCTTCACATTAGCTATCCCACCTTCCACAATCAAAAAATTACAAGACAGGTTCTTTGATTATTGTTTTAATTCTGTTTTCACAACAGCTGTCACACCTTCCACCATTCAGCCAATTACAAGACAGGACATCTTTGTTTTATTTCCAGGTTGCCAGACCGTTGTTGGCTTCATCAATTAAGGTTGCAGAAATACAACAAAGACAGGAAATTTTGTCCTTAACTTGGCCTGTTGACAAGTTGGCCTGGGCAATATGACAAAACTCACAATAAAAAAAAAAACAATCTGTCGATATTCATAATTATTGTGATACTATCACATCTGTTTTCTTCCAAATTTGGAAACTTCAAGCTTCTTTGAATAAATAGGTAAATAAATTACTTTCCTCATTCAATTATGAAAATAAATGTTAACTTTCATTATTAGTAAAGAGAATATGAAATATTATTTTTAAAAGATTTTTGTGTTGTTCTGATATGCAATAAAGATTAGACAACTTCCTCCTTACACTATGAAAACCAATGAATAATAAAATGTTGACAGGCATCTTTATTTTTATATATTTGGGTTCACATCAAAGGTTTCATCACAAGACATCGTCACAAAGGGCAAGCAGAGTATTTTCAGCTTCACAAAGATAAGCAATGTAAATTTACCTCACGTGGCCATCTACAAAATGTATTTCAAAAAGTTGGATGAACCTAACCAATTTCTAAGATTTTTACAATGTTTTCATCACATTTGCATAAAATGGGGAAATTGATATTAGATAAGAGAATAATTACAGGCAGTCCCCCAATGAGGACCGTGGGTTAAAATGGGTAAAGGGCATTTTCAGGGAGGGAGCTGTTTGTGCATAGGTAAAAAATAAAATTAAAAAGAACGAAAACAAGCAAGTCGGCTTCAGAGCTCTGGGGTCTTGGGTTCAATTCCGGGTCATGTCCATCAGTGTGGAATTCGCATGTTCTCCCCCGGGCCTGCGAGGGTTTCCTCCCATATTCCAAAAACATGCATGGTAGGCTGATTGGACACTCTAAATTGCCCCTAGGTATGGGTGTGAGTGTGCATGGTTATCCATGGTTATTCTGTGTTTGCCTTTTTGTTACAGTGTCCATAGAGCGGTGTAACTAAGCGCTGAACGTCTCCAAAAACCGCAAAACCATCCTGCACACCTATCCTGGACTCTGACAGAACAATCCCTCTCCGCTCTGCTGACCTCACCTGGAATAATTATTTGTTAATTATTTAGATTATTTATCCACACTATATATTGATTGTGTCTGCCTGTTTGTTGTTGCATCCAAAGACTGGGTGCGACTTGGCGCTGGACGTCTCCAAAACAAACCATGGAACTCATCCTGGACTTCAGACGGAACAAGTGCGCTTCACTTGGCTGAACTCACGTGGGCTACTTATTTATTGATTTATTTGTCTGTCTGCGGTTATTTGTGCACTATGTGGTGACAGCTTTGAAATTTGATTATACATCTATAATGAAAATAAAACCATTCAATTCGGTTGGTCTGGACTAGCATTGACGTCGCATAAGCGCCCCAGTTCTTTGCGGTAAGCGGGTTGTGTAAATGCAGTTTAATTTTATGGAATTGTTTTTATTATAATTGTTAACAAAAAATATTTGAAGATAATTATTATTATTGTTGACCAGGTCCAACTACAAGTAAGTTTACTTATAAGACTAGAATGTGTACTTAATTGTACTAAACTATAGTTACTTGTAAGTTAATCGTGTATACTTGTGCGTATTAGTACTGCAAGCAGGTGTAGCAGTTTTTGCATGTACTTGAACTGTAAAAACGTATACTAGTGAAAAAATACACACCTACTACTGGCACTATAAACAAGCCCGCTTCTGTGTATCAAAAATAATAGAATGAAAATGAAAAATCAAAATCAGACATAGGCATTGTCGTCATCATTGACTTGACAAAAAGCCTAGTAGTCATCATACCCTCAGCAGCGTATGACGAAATTGTATAGAGCTTCTCCACAAGTTCGTCTTCCCAGTAAAGTCCATTTATGACATTTATTTATGACATATTCATACTTGTTAGCTCTCCGCCTCCATGAGCGCCATCAATCCGGCGACTGCAAGTTGCCTCACCGATGCCAACAAGAATAAGATGGGTCACTTACCTCTCATAGTCTTCTTACTTACCCTCCCTCAGTCAGCCTGTGGAAGGCAGATCCACGCCAAACGAACTTCCTGTTACTTCACTGCAACTTAGTTTCATGGAAGGGATTTGTGTTGTCGTCACGTCACGTGTTGCTGCAGGTTCAGAATCCTGATGGCTGTTGGGAAAAAGCTGTCCTTGAGCCTGTTTGTCCGTGCTTTGTAGGACCTGTAGCGTCTGCCAGATGGAAGCAACTGGAACAGGCCGTGTCCAGGATGGTATGGGTCTCCAACAATGGACCCGGCTGTTCTGAGGTACCGGGGGTTGGCAATGTCTTCCAGTGATGGCAGAGATCAGCCGACGATCTTCTGGCCAGTGTTAATCACCCTCTGCATGGATTTTTTGTCTGCTGCCGTGCTTCCGGCATACCACACTGTAATGCAGTATGCCAGGATGCTCTCCACAGTGGCTCTGTAGAAGGTTGCCAGCAGCTTGGTGTCCGATTTGTTCCTTCTCATTACCCTGAGAAAGTGGAGTTGTTTCTGGGCCTTCTTCACTACCACTGTGGTGTTTGTAGACCAGGAGAGCCTATCCGTGACATGGTCTCACAGAAATTTGAAAGACTGGACTCTGTCTACACCTACTCCATTTATGAGGAGTGGGGCCAGGTCTGTGCTGTGCATGCGAAAGTCCAGTATTATTTCTTTAATCTTTCTGGTATTCAGTGTAAGATTGTTTGCCAAGCACCAAAAAGACAGTTTTTCGACCTCGTCTCTGTAAGTCGACTCATCCCCGCCTGAGATGAGTCCGATCACAGTGGTGTCATCGGCAAATTTGATGATGGAGTTTGACTGGTAGGGTGGTGTGCGGACTACTACTACAAGCACATGTAACCTAAACTACTTGTACTAAAACTGCCTATTCATATACAAAATTAGTCATTTCATCTAATTGCATGTATACTACATCAGTGTTTCCGCATCTGTTTTTTGAGCTGCGGCACACTTTTTGCATTGAAAAAATCTCAAGGGACACCACCATCTAAAAATCTTTTAATTTAAAACTATGTCACCTAAAATAACAACTTTTTGCACAGCAACAGGCTTGTAACATAACAAATAAATTTAAATGAACTTGGATTAATACAGACACACTCAAAAGTAAATTTAATCTAAACTTAATTCTAATTTTGTTTTCCATTTTTATACCTTTCTTCTCATGACTTGTTGGCTCTTTTTGCTCTGCTTATATCCTGACTTTCAGCTGGTTTTTATAAAGAACCGATCAATGGGTGTTTGCTTTTGTCTTCCCTTAAAAATATTCTGAAAATGATGCACACAATGATGCACGACCACTAGCCAACAAGAAGTAGTATACTCGTTTTGTATTAGCAAGCCAGCTCCAAACTTCTGCACTGACTAAGGAAATAAAAATCACTGAAGAAATGCGAAGCTACGCCCAGTTCTTGTAAAACATTACAAAAGGGAGTTGCGACGCGAAAGACAGTGCCCATCATGTTCTTATAAGCACCATCTCAGCAGTATGCTCGTCTATCAACATTTGTCTCTGTGAAGTATGAATGTATTTTATGCTTATTATTATGTCTTTTGGTTTATATAGTGTAGTAACTAGAATAGAATTTTGCATGACCCAGTGGAAACTTCCATCATGACACCTTTTAGTTAAGGGGGTGTCATCTATCACGACACCCACTTCTTTGTCTACTTCTTCCCGCCTTAAGTTTGTACCTAGGTCACATGACCCTTTGTTAATAAAACCAGCTCAACTGTTGGAGGGAGGCAGGGATTGGAACTGGTCAGGCAAGGAGATGGACTCATCTCCAAGCGCTGGCTCCTCCCGACCCCTCCCTCAGCTGATGTCTTTGAAAATCTCATCAAGCCGACTCTGCATGTGCTACCTCTGATCCGAAGTTATTGAATGTATATGGTTCTAAACCTGACAGTCTCGTATCTCAAGGTAAATATTTGCTAGAAAGTTTACTCGTATCTCAAATTGTTTGTATGTCGGTGCACTTGTATATATAAATTTAATATCGCTCTCCCCTATGGCCAGCTCTCGTGTCTGCCTAGAGCACACCGTTTTTTGGGACTGGTTTATGCCGCACGCCTCTGTTGCACACGGTGTCCACTACCCTGCTCGGCCCAGTTCTTGCATCCACCTACGATGCACAAACCTCGGGTTTGGCATTATGGAGAAGTGGCCTCATTATGGTCAATGGGAGAACAACAGAATGTGGGGAGATAGCCAAACGTAGAGCAAGTCAATCACGACAGTTGGAAAATAAAGTACCAGATGTTACAAGGGTATAGATTAGTTTTAGATTTCCCGTTTCGTTGTAGTACATGTTTGACTACAAATCTTATATATTGCTCCTGTAAGTATTGTTTGACATTTAATACTGAGTTTAAGAAACCAATTGGTCATCAAATAGTACACACTTTCCCTTGAGCAGAATGCTGAGTCGTTGGTCAACAGAAGTCTTGTCTTCTGCAGAATAAGCCTGTCCTTTCTTCAGGGTCTCTATGGTGCAGAGTTGGCCTGTGAGCCTCTGAAATAGAGTCTCATTCACGTGTAGTGGCTCAAACATCCTCTTATACACCAACCTTAGGTCTCTGTCGATTTTAATCTGACAGAGCAGAGACAGTTACTTTGAAAATGTTCTATGAATAATTACTTAATTGACACACAAGCTGTATGCACTACATCAGTTATTCAATTTAAAACCTCAATGAGAAAATGTTTCATATTTATTTATATTTTATACATACACACATCCATATACACATATATACTCATACTCAGACTCAGACTCATACTCATACTCATACTCATACTCATACACATGGACCTGCCTACTTCACTAAATTTGCATTACATTACTACAAAGCAGAAGCAAACTCAAGAAGATATGTGGCCTAGTCCCTCATTCACTGAAAAACTGAAGACTAAATTTTAGAATAAATGAATATTCACTTTCATATAAATTACCAATGCATAACTCACCGGTCTACGCTTGCACAAGAGAAAACACAAGTGCATGAAGTTAACCACCAGGAAAACTACATTCCAAACCATTGCGTCCATGTTACACCTGTACAATGTTGCCCAAACAATGAAGAAGGTACATCCTGTTTTTGTGTGAAGAAAAACAACAAACATACAGTTGTGCTCAAATGTTTACATAGTTACAAGAACATAATGTCATGGCTCTCTTGAGTTTCCAGTTATTTCTACAACAATGATTTTTCTCTCAAAGAGTGATTGGAATAGATACTTTGTCACAAAACACTCATGAAGTTTGGTTCTTTTATGACTTTATTATGGGAGAACATAAAAAGTGATCAAATCTGACAGGTCAAACATATACATAAGCAGCGCTAATATTTGGTAACATCATAGCGCCGTCCAAAGTGGCTGCTTGTTGCAATAGCTCCCTAAACCCTCCCTCGTATTCTGTTTTTACAGATTTTTTATCCTTTATTTATATGTTTTATTGTCTCTTAAGATTTTACTTTATATTTTATATTCAATACTTTAATGTTTTAAAACTTTACTTTCAAGACTCTACTCCAAGATTCAAGCTGTGCGAGAGGCAGTCCTTGAGTTTAGTCCATCTTTTCAAATTCAAATTTTGAATTTTGGACACTACTTTTTTGACCCACTCAGCCATGCCTACGCTGCTTTACACAAAGGACCAACTTTTAGCGCTACACAACACCTGGATTCCCCTGGACCTCCCCGACGAGTTTAAGAGGAAGAGAAGAGGATGCAGAGCTGGACGAAAATGTCAGGAGAAAAAGTGACACTTCAGACCCAGCATTCCATCTATAATTATGGAGAACGTAAGATCTCTCCCCAATAAGATGGAAGAGCTAACGGCGCTTATCACACAATAAGGACAATATCGGAGCATCTGCATAGTGTGCTTCACGGAGACCTGGCTGGATGAGCGAATACCAGATTCTCTCATTTCCTTGCATGGCTTTCAGCTGGTGAGGGCGGACAGAGATGCTGAGGAGAGCGGAAAGAAAAAGGTGGGGGACTAGCTGTTTTTATTAATAGTCGATGGTGCAGTCCTGGGCATATTACTGTGAATCAGCAACTTTGCACTTGAGATATCAAGCTAGTAACTGTTAGCATCAGGCCGTTTTACATCCCCCGGGAGATCTTGCACGTTATCGTAATTTCTGCGTATATACCAATGCGGCAGTGGCTCGCGAGCTGCTCCACTACTGTGTCCTGGCTACAGACGTCACTCCCCCAGTCTCTCCTTCTTATCTCTGGTGATTTTAACCATGCTCCCTTGACTTCGACTCTCCCCACCTTCACTCAGTAGGTGAAGTGCCACACTAGGAAACAAAAAAACTCTGGACCTGCTGTATGCCAACACAAAGGAGGCATAGAGCTCGGTCCCCCTGCCTCCACTGGGCCGCTCAGACCACAACCTGGTCCATCTAATCCCTACCTACATCCCTATGGTGACAAAAATAAAACCTACCATGAGGATCATACATAGATGGACCGAGGAGACCAGCATGGTACTGAGGGACTGTTTCGAGACAACTGACTGGGAGGTGCTGTGCAATTCACATGGGGAAGACATCGACAGCTTGACCCACTGCATCACAGATTATATTAACTTCTGTGTCGGGAACATTGTACCCTACCGGTCCAGATGGCCTCAGCTCCAGACCACTGAGAGAGTGTGCGGATCAGCTTGGCAAAGTTATTCTGCATATTTACAACCTCATCCTCAGTCTGCAGGAGGTCCTCACCTTGTGGAAAACTTCCTGCGTGGTCCCAGTTCCAAAGACCGCGAACCCCAGGGAGCCAAACCACTTCAGGCCGGTAGCATTAACCTCTCACCTGATCAAGACATTGGAGAGGATCATCCTCAACCACCTCAGCCCCTTGATGAATGCAGAGCTGGACCTTCTGCAGTTCACCTATCGTCCAGGCATTGCTGTGGAAGATGCTACCACCTACCTGACGCACAGGTCTCTTTCACACCGGGAGAACACGGGAAGCACGGTGAGAATGATTTTTTTTACCTCTCCAGTGCATTCAACACCATTCAGCCGGTTATACTGAGAGGTAAACTGGAAGAGGCTGGATTAAGGAACCACCTAGCCAAATGGATCATCGACTTCCTCACTGACAGACCACAATATGTGAGACTCCATGACTGTACGTCTGATGTGGTAGCTTGCAGCACGGGGGCCCCACAAGGCACAGTGCTTTCCCCATTCCTCTTCTCCCTCTACACATCAGACTTCAAACATAATACAGACACCTGCCACCTCCAGAAGTTCTCTGATGACACCGCTATTGTTGGACGAGTGACGGACGGGAACGACCTGGAGAACAGGGGAGTCATCACATCCTTTGTTGACTGGTGTAGGCAACCACCTCTAAATCAATACCAGTAATACAAAGGAAATGGTCATCAACTTTCGGAGGACACCTCAACAGACCACTCAGGTGAACATCCAGGGTAAAGACATTGAAATTGTGGAGAATTTGAAGTACCTGGGTGTTTACCTCAACAACAAACTAGACTGGTCCACAAACATAAATGCCCTGTACAAAAGGGGCCAAAGCCGTCTCTACCTATTGAGGAGCCTACGGTCCTTTGGAGTGTGCAGGTCACTGGTGAGGACTTTCTACGACACTGTGGTGGCATCTACAGTGTTTTATGCAGTGGTCTGTTGGGGATGCGGGAGCACGGAGAGGGACAGGGACAGGATAAATAAGATAATCAGGAGGGCCAGCTCAGTTCTGGTCTGTCCTTTAGACTCTGGGGAGGAAGTGGGAGAGCGGAGGATGCTGACCAGGATGATGTCCATCATGGACAGCACCTCCCACCCCCTGCACGAGTCGGTGGAGTCCCTTCAAAGCTCCTTTAGCAAAAGACTGCTGCACCTTCACTGCAGGAACGAGCACTTCCGCAGATCATTCCTCCCATCAGCTGTCAGGCTCTTTAACAAAAAATGGCTGTGGGTTAGGACCTACCAAATTCTTATGCATGCGTGTGTATGTATATATGTGCTTTTATATATGTATGTGTATGTATACAGTGTTCCTTCGCTACTTCGCGGTTCAGCCACCGCGGATTCAGAGCTTCGCGCTTTTTTTTTGGAAAAAATACAAATATTACATTGAGACAACATATTTTACAGTTTTTTTGTTATAACATGAATTTCACTCTCTCTACCCGTATTCTATATGGTGTACTGTATACAGGGGTGGTAAAAAAAATAAAATTAAAATAAATGAAAAATAAATAAATAAATTAAAAAATTTAAGTTAAATTCAAATTAAGCATTTTTGAAGGGGCATCCCTACTTCGCGGAAATTCACTTATTGCGGGCGGTCCCGGTCCCCATTAACCGTGATAACCGAGGGAACACTGTATATATTTCAGCAACACGGTTATGTATTTATATATTTATTCATGTATTTATTTATTAACTTATAACCTATCTATTTATGTCTAAAATGCTTTTCCTATTTCTGTATCCTCACCCTCTTGCTATTGCGACAACGAAATTTCCTGAATACGGGATGAATAAAGTTATCCAATCCAATCCAATGTCCTTTGGCTATTTTCACTTCAATTAGGCGCTTTGGTAACCATCCACAAGCTTCTGGCAAGCTTCTGGTTAAATCTTTGACTACTCCTCTCGACAAAATTGATGCAGTTCAGTTAAATTTGATGACTTTCTGACCGAAAACCTTAAATTCTAGCCTGATTTAGCCTTCCATTACCACTTTTCATGTGTGTTTCGAGTCATTGTCCTGTTGGAACATCCAACCGCGCCCAAGACCCAATCTTGGGGCTGATGATTTTAGGTAATCTTGAAGAATTTGAAGGTAATCTTCCTTATTCATTATCCCATTTACTCTCGGTAAGGCACCAGTTCCATTGGCAGCAAACAGCCCCACATCATAATACTACCACCACCGTGCTTGACGGCAGGCATGGTGTACTTGGGGTTATAGGCCTCACCTTTTCTCCCCCAAACATATTGCTGGGCATTGTGGCCAAACAGCTCGATTTTTGTTTCGTCTGACCACAGAACTTTCCTCTAGAAGGTCTTATCTTTGTCCATGTGATCAGCAGCAAACTTCAGTCAAGCCTTAAAGTGCCGCTTTTGGAGCAAGGGCTTCCTTCTTGCACGACAGCCTCTCAGCCCATGAAGATGCAAAACATGCTTGACTGTGGACACTGACACCTGTGTTCCAGGAGGTTCTAATTCTTGGCTGATCTGTTTTTTGGTGAATCTCGGTTGAATTTTCCCCCCTTCTGACCAATTTTCTCTCAGCAGCAGGTGATAGCTTGTGTTTTCTTCCTGATCGTGCCAGTGACAAAACAGTGCCATGCACTTTATACATACAAACAATTGTTTGCACTGCTGCTCTTGGGACCTGCAGCTGCTTTGAAATGGCTCCTAAGGACTTTCCTGACTTGTTCAAGTCAAGGATTCGCTTTTTCAGATCCGTGCTGAGCTCTTTTTTCTTTCCCAATGTAGCGTTTGTGGGCGTTTGCATCCAATGAGACCTTTTTAAATGGCCTCAGAGAAGTCACCAGCTGTAGTCACTCATAATCACTATCGAGAAGTTAAGAGGTTATGCTATGAAGCTCGATTCACTGACACAACTTTCTAAGTCCCCAAAATTGCCAATTCGTGTTGCTGTATGTATATTTTTGACCCAGCAGATTTGATCACTTTTTCTGTTAACCCATAATAATGTAATATAAGAACCAAACTTCATGAATGTTTTTGTGACAAAGAAGTATCTGTTCCAATCACTCTATCAGAGAAAAATCAGAGTTGTAGAAATTACTGGAAACTCAAGATATTCATGACATTATGTTCTTCACAAGTGTATGCAAACTTTTGACCTGTAATAGACTCACAAAAAATGGCAAAATACATTTTTGACACATTCTGAGAATTTAAAATATACAGTGGTTCTGAAATCAGCTTGTATGTTTCTTTGTTCTCTTTCTCTTGATTTATTTTTTGATCCCTCAGAGGCTTGACTCTTTGGCTAAACTAAAAATAAACGGCCCTCTACAGCAGCATTTCTCATGAATCTTTTTGCTTCCTGTCGCCTGCCCCTGATTCCAAGTGGAATACATTTTCCATCCTCCATTATTTTTTTTTCTGTCACGCATTGGAACCTTACTAGAAGGAGACATTCATTCATTATTTTCATGAACCGCTTATCCTCACAAGGGTCACTGGAGCCTATCCCAGCTAACCACGGACACCAGGCAGGTGATGATTTGAATTTTTGGACAGCCAATCGCAGAGAACAAGGAGACAGACAACCACACTCATACCTATGGGCAATTTAGAGTGTTCAACTAGCCCAATGTGCATGTTTTTTTGGGATGTGGGAGGAACCCGGAGAAAACTCATACAAGCCTGAGAACATACAAACTTTACACGGAGAGGACTGAACTGTGAGGTCTGTAAGCACTTGCTAACCGGGACGCCTAGAGGCAACATGTTTTTATCCAATTACAAAAAAAGAATGCCACCAGAAAGTGGTACTACAAACAGACCTGTTGCCAGAAGAAGGCGGAGCAGGATCATATGCACACCAACTGTGGTGGGGATGACCAGGCCCAGCAGAAGAGACATATTCCCCAAGTGAAAAAGAAGATGGTGGGTCTGCTCCCACTCCTTGCAAGCTGTGACATTGGCTTCCATAGATGAAAATACTGGCGTGGCTGATTGCAACATGGGTAGTGTTGCGAAGAGGAGGGGGGGGGACAACTCAGGGGTAGAGGACATCCTGGTTTAGCTTCACCTTCAGATACAGAGGGCAATCATATATGCCAGTGAGAGATGAAAAAATGACTTAGGGTTGAACAATGATGACTGTTGCACACAGAGGATTCTTTTGACTCTTTTTTAATAAAAGGTGCAAAAGTGTTTTAGAGATTGGACAGGAAAATACGTGGTTGATCCTTTTTACAACAAATATGATCAAAATGGTGGCAGGTCTGAGGACATACACTGACTTGCATAAGACAAGCAGAGTTTCAAATATAATCATTACTTAACAGTTTTTTGTCATGAATTAACTGATGTCACTGTTTGCAAATTGTGCACAAAGAAGGACAGTTCATATTTCTTAACTGATGAAAGCACGGACCACAAAAATAAAACAAACAGATTGCAGCATCAATAAACAACAAATGTACTTCAGAATATATTTCTAGGTGTGGAGTTTAAAATTTAAATTTCAAATCATTAGGTTCAAAACTAAATACTATTTTTACGTGGATGAAGCAACAATAAATATTAGTCAGTGACCATTTTAAAGAGATGTTGTTTGGAGATATCATCACACAATAGATTTACCTTCAAAGCCTCCTCCTAAAGAGATTAACAACAGTATAGTTTCCCACTGTTGTCCCATTTAAATGCTGTTCATGATTATATTACAAGTGAATGTCGTCCAGCATAGGAGGAGTACATTTAAAAATAGACTTGCACATGCTCAGCCTCAATTCTGGAATTTATTACAGCAACAACCCCCCAAATTTGTGCTAAGTATGTGAAAAAAGTATTTGTTACTTACCACTCCAACGACAGCTTTTTTTTTGGAGGGGCAAGGATAGGCGGAGCACTTATTTGAAATATTACAATGAGTGAGCTGCACAGGAAAGGCTGAACATTCAGAGGTATGGTGGTAGTGGTGGTGGTGTGTGTGTGCATGTGTGAGAGGGCCGGGGGCCTGCATAATGTACGTTTCACATTCCACGGGGTTGACAAGCAGAGACAAAAATGGACATGGAGCACAACTGTAGCGACTGCAAACTTTGACAGGGGGAGCCAGAATTACATTTGCATGATATTTAACCAAAATAAGTCACCACCACTATAAATAGAGGCCCCCCAGTATACTGTGCCATTTAGTTCTTTGGCATTGGCATGTCAGCAATTGGTCAAATTGTTTTCCTTACCATGCTTAGCTTGCACGATTCCTGCTTTATTGCCCTGTAACTCCTTAACAACCCCTTCCCCCTCTCGTAAGATTATTTTGGGGTCTTATATTCAACTTCAACCTATACACGATAACATGAATGCACACATTTTTTCCCGGAGTGAGATACAAAAATTTCAATAGCCGTCTTAAGTTGTAATATGGGATTTATCGGGATTTAATTAAATTGAGACACAGGTTAATTTCCTTGAGATGTATTTGTTTGCATAAATTCATTTCTGAACCTCTTATCCTTACAAGAGTTGTTGGCGGCCCGTAGTTAGCTGGGATAGGCTCCGGAGTACATGCTAATAGAGACATGGACAAACTACGGCCCGCGGGCCACATCCGGCCAGCTAAGCTTATTAATCCGGCCCGCCGACGTTGTCCAATTTTTTTTTCAAGATGGCGCCGTTATGCGGAAGCCAGAGGCAGTAGCTTTGTCCACTCTTATTTGTTTTTTGTGTTTTACAGCCCATCTATCTTTTTTAAAAATTACATTTTAATATTTCTTTTTTTTCCGTTGTACTGTATACTTTTTACTTTAATGATGAGTGATGAGTATGTAAATACTTTAGTCTTTTTTTTCTGTTTATGTTTCATATGTACTGTTAACGGATGCAGTTTTTTATATGTATCGTATCTTGTGCTGACCCGGCCCATCTGTCAAATTTTTAAAGTCAATGTGGCCCCCTGGGCCGAACAGTTTGGCCACCCCTGTGCTTACCACCTGGTCACCGGCCTTCACTAATTATTTGTGAGTATATCTCATCTAATATCATTTTCTGAGCCACTATATCCTCATAAGGGTTGCCAGTGGGGCTTTAGCCTATCCCAGCTGATTCCATGCCAGAGGCAGGCGACACCCTGGATCGGTGGCCAGCCGATCGCAGGGCGCAAGGAGACTGACAAACATGCACACTCACAGTCACACCATGCCGTTGCTTTCCCCGGTTGTCTCAGCCTGTTGCCTTGTGTCACCCACTTGTTCTCCATACCTAGAGGCAATTTAGAGTGTCCAATCAGCCGAGCATGCATATTTTTGGAATGTGGGAGGAAATCAGAGCATTCGGAGGAAACCTATGCAGTACCAGGGAGAACATGCAAACTCCACACAGCTGGACGTAACCTGGTTTTGATCCCAGGACCCCAGAGCTGCGAGGCCTATGCACTCACCACTCACTCCACCGGGCTACCCTTTGTGAGTATATTCAAATACCAAAAGATCAAATAACCATGGTGTTCAAAAAACAATATCATACCTGTTAACTTGTAAAAAATAAAAAGTCCAATATTTATGAAAACCAATCTCAACAAGACTGTTTTGGCTAAAGTCCAGATAGTCTTGTAGGCTGGTAGCCAATGACGCTACTGTTGTCGATCGTTACTATTGTCACGGTATACCAGCAAAAATTATCCTCAATCGTATCTATTTTTCTAGCGGTGCGTACGGCAATATCTATAAAGGACGACATGCGAATGCATAGATATACATAGAGTAACTATCGTGTAAGCAAGCATGGAGGAGCCAACTAGTAAAGAACGAGTTACCGCGAGAAAACATGCGTCGTACGGTGTTTGTACGGTTTTCTGGGGGTTTGTACGGGGAATAATAATCATTTATAAGGGCAGTTATCGGCAGAGGTTGACAGGTATGCAATATTTATTTAGAATTTGCTTCATCTTTAATTACTAGATCTTTTAAAAAATACAGGGTGACCCAAAAAGATGCGTACCCATCAGTTTCGAAAATGTTTGCTGAAGCTAAAATAGGTCCACTCCAATCTAAAACTTAGCATCATGAATCGCAACACTTTATATACTCTCTCTTCCATATACTCTCAATTTCTCTCGTACTCTCGCGCTCTCGCTTTGTTGCGCTCTCACTCTGTCGTTCAGTCGCTCAGTTGCTCAGTCGCTCAGTTGCTCTGTCCCTCTCTTGCTCTCTTGCTGTCTCGCTCTCTTGCTTAACTGTTGATGACTCTACCATCATTATAGGTTGACTTACAATGTCAAATCAAAATCAAAAGCCTAAAGCATAATGAAATTGGTGGTTCTACTCCAGAAGGTGTGTTTACCCAGTAAAAACATAAATAAGTAATATAAAAAGTCACGTCCTGGCAAGATAAATTTTAAAATATTGCACAATCTAAGATATCGCACATTTTCATTGCACAGAAGAGATTGTATGTCGTGCTAATGGAAGTTCAGAGCCCTGATGGCTGTGGGGAAAAAAACTGTCCCTAAGTCTATTTGTCCGTGCTTTGTGAGACTTTTAGCGTCTCCAGGAGGGCAGCAGTTGGAACAGGTTGTAACCAGGGTGGTTGTTAGGTCTGAAAATACAACTTCAGGAGCAGGCTAAGAGTGAGATCAATTTAAATAGAAAATAGGTTTATTACCAGACTGTAAAGTGGACAGTGAGAGTCCCTACAGTGGGGTCCTGTTCAACGCGATGTTCCTGCAACTCTAGTCGAATGACCAGTGAGTGTGTCCTAAATGCAGGCAAAACTGCCAGTTGTCACTAGGACTTTGGACAGATACGTTTCAGTCATTTGCAGGGCAAAAGGTAATTGATCAGTGTCGGACAGTTGAGTATTTGTGCTGACATGTCAACCCAATCACAAGACTAGGATTGATTATTCATTCTGACAGTTGGGTGTTTATGCTGACATGTCAGCCATAAGGATGACTACGATGCTGTTATACTCACAAAAACTAATACAATATGAACAAGCAATTGAAAAGGGACTTTGTCTTATCTTAGTGGTATTGGGTTAAACAGCAGCTTGACAACCCAGGTTATTGTCGCCGGTGACTTCAACAAAGCATGTTTAAAGACTGTCCTGCCTAACTTTATCCAGTAGGTGAAGTGTCACACCAGAGGAGAGAAAACTCTAAACCATGTTTATTCTAACATCAAACATGTTAATCGAGCCACACAACTCCCTCACCTTGCTGGATCCAACCATCTAACAATGTTCTACTATGCTGAGGTAGCGAGGGCTGGCAATGTCATCCAGTGAGGGCAGAGAGCAGCCGATGATCTTCTGTCTGCTGCCGTGCTTCCAGCATTCCACACTATAATACAGTATGCAAAGATGCTCTCCACGGTGGCTCTATAGAAGGTTACCAGAAGCTTAGTGTCCAAGCTGTTACTCCTGAGTACCCTCAAGAAATGGAGTCGTTTCTGGTCCTTCTTCACCACTGCCGTGGTGTTGGCAGACCAGGAGAACTTGTCCTTGACGTGGACCCCCAGGAATTTGAAGGACTGGAACCTGTCTACACATACTCCATTTATGAGCAGATCTGTGCTGCGTTTGCAAAAGTCTAGGATTATTTCTGGACGGTTTAAATGTTTGTCATCATCATTAACTCGCCAAAACCCTAATTTTCATCATACCCAGAAACTGCGTATGATGAAATTGGTAGTGCTAGTCCATAAGGTGCCTTTTCCCGACAAAACACCTAAATAAGTGATAATTTCGGACTCGTAATTTGGCATTCTGCCATGATGGATACATCTCATCTTCACTTACCTTCAGTCAGCTAGTAGGAGGCAGATCACCGCGCAACGTCTTTTCATATTACCTTATGTTATGATCACGTCGCATAGCACGACGCGACCGTGGGAAGGTTTACCCAGATGCGGAGACGCCGAAGGAAAAGGGAGGCCGTTCCGTTGTTTCCATGGTTTAATTAACTGGCCAAAACGTAACATAAACAACTTGGGCTTGAAACAACTTACTATGACAGAACTGAAACATGATATCCCACGATGCAGCGTGGCGTGGCGTCAAATGACGTAACCATGACAACAAACCAGGGGAACAAATCAGTCGATCCGACGACGATCAACACAACCCATAATCCTTAAACAGCAAAGGAAAAGATAATCACATAATTGCAACAGCTGATAACAATAATGACATCGCGCCAGGAGGGGCAACCGAGCCACTCCTGACACCTTACCCCGAAGTTTTTACACAGAAGGGATTATGTCATGTTGCCGCAAGTTTAGAGTCCTGATGGATGTGGGAAAAAACTGTCCTTAAGCCTATTTGTCCGTACTTTGTGGGATCTATAGCGTCTGCCAGAGGGCAGCAGCTGGAACAGATTGTGACCAGGGTGGTATTGGTCCCCGATGATGTTCCTGGCTCTGCTCTGGCTTTTCTTGCTTCCGCCAATCCTTCTAAAATACGGTAATACCCTTCACTTTTGAATGCCCCGACATATGAGCAATTTGAGATACCGGTAAAATTTCGAGTAAATATTTATCTTGAGATATGGGACAAATTTTGATATACAAGCATACAGCGGATGTGAGAGGCTGCTCATAACAACATCATGGGCACTATCTTTCCCATCGCAATTCCCTCGTGTAATGTCTCTACGAGCACTGGGCGGTGCGTTACATTTGGTTGTTCGGCTGTTGGCCAGTGCAGAATGGCGGAGGTGCTTTCTCGATAATACGAGAGGAGTATACAAATTAATTTGTTTTTAGTTAATTTCTATGGGAAATGTTCATTTGAGATAGGTAAATCGACATACGAGCTCATTCCCGGAACACATTAAGCTCGTATCTAAATGTACCACTGCACCTCTATAAGCTCCCTAAGCCATGCCTAGCTGAACTTTGACTGTTTCCTTACTTTCCATCATTTCAGTCCACTCAGTCACACCCAAATGATGTTTAAACTCACCATCCATTTTGTCACCTCAAAAATGACTCTCACAAACCTGCAGACACGCAATATATCAATTGTCACTCTCAACAATACTTTAAATGACACACCAACGAATAAACAAACATGCAGTTTACAGGCACTATATCCAAACAGAGTGACCCACGATTTCTATGTATTATACTTGGTGAATGACGCTGTTAACAAACAATTAATCTAATTTTACCAAATCCACCAGTGCGCCCGCAGGTATTATGGGATGCACCAGAAATGTAAATCCCACATTAGTATACTTGAAAACAATTTTACCAACATTATCAAATCAGTCACTGCGTTCTGTGATCTTTACAGGATATGTCTCCAAAGTGGGTCAGCCCCCAGCGGACGCACACGTTCTCTGCAAAGAAGATCACCTCAGAGTTCTATCTACTCAATGTAATGATAAACACCCTTCAGGATGCAAATTTAACACAACCCAAATCCAGAAATGCGAGCCTCATGAGACCTTACGCAGTGGCACTTGCGGCGAATGGAATCAGCCTTTTCCGAAAACAGCAATTTGCCCGGCGAGCATGGCGGGACGTCAAGGCGGAGCAACGTGGAAGTTGAGAAGTTGAGGTTTTTTTGGAAGCGGAAGTTTTGTTTTCCAGAAAAAAATCTGAGAGGTAGTGAATCTGTGAAAGTTGAAGTCCCAATATTGGAGGATTTCTGTACTTCAATCATTTTGAGACTTTCTATTCAAACTGACCATGTTGATAACAGAATGTTAGACATTCCCTAAACTATTATCCATATAGTGTTAATGTAAATATTGCTAATAAATGAATAAAAGGATGGTATAAATAAGAGAAATTGTCTCTTCCTATTAGGTGACAACATAACAAGGTATCCATTTATGTTTACAGGGTCAAGCGGAAACTTCACCCTGCTCAGGGACTTTCGATTGGACATCTGCTTTTTCTATTTCAGTCCCCGGCATGTGACAGCAAGTTGGTAAGCGGAGATCATAGCGATGTCCATAGCAGTTCAATGCCTTGCAATAAAGAGAGGACAGCTTTTCTGCAATGTCGTTCCTGACAACCAAAGCAAAGATCCTGGCAATATAGTGGTGTTTTGCAAAAAGGAGGTAGAGGCTCTTCCTCCTCCATGCTATATATGTACATGGATAATCAGCTGATAGTGTGACCTGAATGAAGAAAAAACAGTGGATGATTAGAGTGATTATAGTGAGGAAGTTTAGAACAGTTGAATCTCTAACCTTGAATGCAAAGTGTGAAGAAAGACATGGGTTTACCTGAAAAACACCTTCTTCTGATGGCCTGAGAGAATCCCATTCTGGTGAATCCAGAAACTGGAACGGGTAAGTGAAGTGCAGGAACTCACCGTTAACAGTCACTCGAATCCTAGAGGGCAAAACAATGAGCACAGAAAAATACATAATTTGAGACTTTTCAAACTCCTTTGAAAGAAGATTAAAATACAGTCATTTCAGTTGCTGTTATATAATACTTCAGATGTTTTATAGATTTTGTCTGAAGTAAGCTAGGATAGGCTCCAGTACCCTCTGCGACCCTATTGAGATAAAAGCGCTTCAGAAAATGAATGCATGAATGAATATTCATTCATTAATCTCCCATTATGTTACGATCGGGGACGGAGGACCCCAAACCAGGCAAAGGCAGCAAGTCTGGATGTGGAACTTTAATTGAAAACGTCCAAAAGACAGGCAGAAGCACAAAAGGGAGTAACGTAGGCGAGTTGTTAGTCGTGGCAGGTAGGTCAGTACCCGAGGAGTACGTAGTGGAGTCCAGAGCGAAGGTTGCAATGCATGAGAGCGAGATCGTGGTATGTGGTCGTGGCGCTGAGCATGGTCGGGATCCTGGGAGCAAAATGAGAGGTTGGAGATCAGTAGAGGCAAGCAAAGAAATAGTGCAAAAGGGTACTTAACAGTTAACTGTTCTTGGTGGCTTTAAATATTCTTCACTGGTTGATGAATCACACCTGGAAGCGCTTGAGTGATTAGGGGCTGGCAGGCTTGTTACGACTGGCGTGACCTGGGAAACATGAAAGGTGGGGTGGATGCGGAGGGCCGATGGGAGCTTGAGGCGCAGGGCGCATTGGTTTATCACCCTTTCGATTTCATAGGTGCTGATAAAGTGGGGGACAGATCCGGGACTTTTTCCCAGATTCGATCACATTTGGTCAGGTGTGGCTGGACGGAGGGCACAACAATATCTGTTGTGGTGGGAGTTGTGGGCATACTCAATCCAGGGCAGCTGGTCGCTCTAGGTGGTTGGGACGGCATGGGTGGTGCAGCAAATTGCTGCCTCCAACTGCTGATTGGTGCGCTTACACTGACTGTTACTCTGAGGAATATAACCCGAGGAGAGGCTAATTGATGTGTGCAGGGCTGAACAGAAAGCAGACAAGACGTGAGAGGTGAATTGTGAACCACGGTCAGAGACGATGTAAGCTGGGATCCCATGCAGGCGGAAAACATGCTGTGTAAGGAGGTCGGCCATCTCCTGGGCCGAAAGTAGTCTGCGGAGGGCGATGAAGTGTGCAGCTTTGGAAAACTGGTCAACCATGGTTAGTATGACGGTGTTACCCCGGGATTTAGGAAAGCCTGTGACGAGGTCGATTGCAATGTGACACCAGGAACGACTAGGAATCGGGAGCGGACGGAGTAGACTGGAGCTCGGCTTGGTAGAGGACTTGTTGTGCGTGCACACGTGGCAGGCAGACATGAAGGATCGCGTATCTTCCCTTGCTTCGGCTACCAAAAGCGTTGGCGCAACACCGGCAATGTGCGGGCAACACAAGGGTGGCAGGTCAGGCGGTGGTGTGGGCCCATTGTGTTGGCACCTTGGAACGTATTGGGATCGGAACATAAGGGTCTTTCTTTCTTCCTTGTCTTGGTTCCGACTCAAAATCTTGGGCACTCAGTACCTCAGCTTCCAGCCTAGTCCTCATTCTTTCCACAATGCAGGAGGGATCTAAGATAGTTGGGGGCTCCTCCGCATCAGGTTTCCCGTTCCTCGAACCTTTGACATAAGATACCGTGAAATTAAGCCTACTGAAGAACATGGTCCACCTGGCCTGGCGAGAGTTCAGCCTCGGGGCCGACTTGAGGTATTCAAGGTTCTTGCGGTTGGTTAGAACCACGAAAGGATGACTATCCCCTTCCAGGTGGTGCCGCCATTACTCCAGGGCCATCTTCACCACGAGCAGTTGCCAGTTCCCAATGCTGTAGTTGCGTTCCGCTGGAGAGAGTCTACAGCAAAAGAAAGCATAGGGGGGCAACTTTCCATCCTTCTGTTTGCACTAGAAGAGGACAGCGCTGACCCCTCCTACCAAGGTGTGGACCTACACCTGAGACTGCAATCTTGGGTTTGAGTGGGCAAAGACGAGAGCACAGGAAAAACGAGACATTAGATGAACCAAGGACGTTTCCGCTGCGTCCGACCAACGGAACGGGAGTTTTGTGGCTGCTGTGAGGGGAGCGGCGGCGCGACTGAGGTCCCTGATAAAACGCCTGTAGAAATTTGCGAACCCCAGAAAACTCCTTTCTCCTCTTGGGCCTGGGCCTCCCTGTCGGCCACCACGTACCACAGAAAGGTGGTCTGTGGGATGAAATTCGCATTTCTCAGCCTTGACGGATAGGCGGTTTTCCAGGAGGCGTAGCAACACCTGGTGCACGTGCTGCTCGTGCTCCTCAAGGCTACGTGAAAAACAAGATATCGTCCAGATAGACGAATACAAACTGATTCAGCATATCTCGGAGGACAACCGCCGGAGGCATTGCAGAGGCCGAAAGGCATGACCAGGTACCCAAAATGGCCCAAGGGGGTGAAGAAGGCCGTCTTCCATTTGGCCCCCTCCCGAATATGGACAAGACGGTAAGCATTAGAGGATGGTCAAATTTGTCCTGCTGCTAGTCATTTTGTCCCAGTTTTATTATTAGTATGATTATTTTGCATTCAAGTCCCAAGTTGTCCACCAGCACTTCCTTCTTCTCTTTCTGCTTTCCGTTCCTGGGTTCAATTTTGCTGTGCAGCCGAAGGCAATTCATGACATTTTGTCCATTAAATCAGCGGTCCCCATTTTTTTCTCACCACAGACCGATAAAGCTCTTTCTATTTTCTCACGGACCAGCTAATTCAAACACTGCATTAAATGACAGTATTCGCGGTTTTTCATTATCCACACATGCATAACTAATTTCATCTCATCTCATTCCATTTACTGAACCGCTTTATCCTCATTTGGGTCGCCGGGGGTGCTGGAGCTAATCCCAGCTGTCTCCGAGCCAGAGGCGGGGGACACCCTGAATCGGTGGACTGCCGATTGCAGGGCATAAGGAGACGGACAACCGTGCACACTCACACCCATACCTAGGGGCAATTTAAGCCATTAAGCCTACCATGCATGTTTTTGGAATGTGGAAGGAAACCAGAGGACCCAGAGGAAATCCACGCAGTCCAAGAGAGAACATGCAAACCTGGATTTGATCCCTGGACCCCAGAGCTGTGAGGCCAATGCGCTAACCACTCGCCCTAACGGGCCGTCCCGCTAACTAATTTTCTTCTAAATATATGCATTGAATTTTATTTTTTTTGCAAACTAAATATTTGTCCAATATTCAGTTTTATCATACTGAAGGGAATGCATTACCTGCCTGTCATGAGCAATGACAGTTTATCGATGGCGGTCTTCCCTTCGACGGCGAAGCAGTGGTCCTTCTCTAAGGTGTGAATAACTCCGCCACAACAAGTAACAATTTTACCAAATTGCAGCAGTGAAACCCCCGCCTTTTTGAATGCACAATTGTAAAGCTCCCGAAAGTCCCTTTCGAACGAGACACTTCTGATTCTGTAGGTAGTATGGAGAACTTGACTTGAACACACCGCGAAAAGCGCCAAACACCAGGGAAACGCGTCTGTGGTGCATGGTGAGTCCATCCAAGCCCAGAGAGAGGCGCAGAAGAAGCCCGAAGTTAGGAAGGTGTAAACATACAAGACTCCGAAAATCCCACTGCCACCCATGAACCCGAAGCAGAGGAAGATATTGGCGAGGTGGTACACGGAATTTTCGGAGCCGTCTCTCCATTTCGCACACAAGGGGATTACGCTCCCAAAGGGATCCGCGGTGAAGTTTGCTTCAAATTCCGAAGGCTCCATTATATTCATAACTGATTTGAGGTATTAGCTCACTTCACCGCCAAGACTCCAGCAGAGCCACAAAAAAAACAGCGGACTTTAAATCCGCTCATAGTTGACACTTGTCAAAGTCAAATCACCAGTGTTCGAACACAGGCAAACCGGAAATAGGTGTCTTGCTTCGTAAAACAAAAAGGCATTTATTATTTAAGATTGTATTAAACATTTGTGACTTAAACTGGTGTCACTCATAACAATCTCAAGGTTATTTTTTTAGAATACAGATTAAGATAAATGAATAAAGTAAGGACTCGTATAATCAATTAACTAAATGAAAATCATTTACAACTTTGTAATATATTAAATACATTTGGACATAGTATCCTGATTATTTCTAAGAATGAAGAAAAGTGTGATATGCTGTAAAAGCTTGGTCAATTTTCTTTTCTATTTAACAATCTACACTATACAGAAGCTTATTGCATTCACCTTAAAACAATAATTTTGTGTGGCCCGGGAAAGTAAATCATGAGTGCCGACTTTCTGTTTTAGGAACAAATTAAAATGGAGTATAGATGTATATTAAATTTCCTGATTTTGCCCCTTTTAAAACAATAATTTTAATTTTGAATCATTTTTTTCTGTTCTGTTAGTTAAATCATTTTGTAAAATCTAAGAATATATATTTTTAAAAAGCTAAAATAAACATTATTTTAGATCTATAAAAAATGGAACATTCTGGGCTTTTAATCCAGTTCTTTTATTTCATTTATTTAAAAAATGGTAAATATTATTTCTAAAATGGTCCGGCTCACATGAAATCGAGTTGACGTTAATGCGGCCCATGAACCAACCCTAGTCTGACACCCGTGGTCTAGAGTTTTATCTCTTCTTGTGTGACACTTCACGTACTGGATAAACTTTGGCAGAACAGTCTTTAAACATGCTTTGTTGAGGTCACCGGCGACAATAAGGACTCCATCAGGGTGGTCAAGTTTCTGTTTGTTTATAGTCGCTATCAGGAGGCTAGGTGCTGTGCTAACGTTTTCCTCCGGTGGGATGTAAACAGCCATTACAACACACAAAGCCCCTGCTCATTCCAGAGTCTGTGGTACGCTCCTGCCAGTGTAGCGTTTGGCTCGCAAACAAGGCCGCGGCATCGGGGATTTGTGGGTGTAGCAACATTTCCGTGATGAGAATAATGTTGCAGTTCCTGACAAAGCTGTTGGTAGCAAGCTGAAGTTCCAAATCGTTCATTTTGTGAGTGATGGAATGGTGTTGGCCAAGTAGATACTCGGAAACGGTGCTCTGTGCGATTGTTTCCTTAGCTTAGCAGCTAGGCCCGACCGTCGTACGCTAGGTGGGCTGACTATCAGCGGAAATCCTGTTGGTCTCGAGAAGTCCTCAAGGATATTGTAGGTTTGTTGGTCATCTTTTGTGATGGATATCACATCTACGGAGAGTAATTAAATGTGTTGTAGTGTAGAGAACGTTTGGCGTAGGCTGAGGAAACAAAGCACCAAACTGGAGGGCAAAGAGCCCCTGCACCCGTGCCACCCGCCATCTCCGTTCAGGTCCTTGTGTGTGCTGGCTGGGTGATTGTTTGTGGGTTTTTATTAACCATGTGTCAATCCTGGCTTCCCTTTCCTCTCTTGCTAGCTGTTTGTATTTTGTGATCGGAGACATTTTGTGGGAGTATTACTTTGTCTAACTTGTATTATTCATTTAGTCGCCTTCACGTAATTCATGTGCTTTACTCTTTGTCGGTATGCGTTCTTCCCTATTTTTTGTCCCTTTTGTACCACCATTTTTTGTCATTAAAGTTGTGCCCTAGCACCTCCCTCGCTTTTTCTGCCTCACGCATCTTGGGTTCTCTCTCGCCATGCACCCGAGGAAATCATGACAATTGAGCCAAAAGTTGAGTGCCATAATTAATAAAATAAAATGTCTTTTGATCGACACAGTAACAAACAAATGATTGCAACCATAAAACAGATCAAAATTTGCCACACAATTTGCATTGGACATTTGTCTCTCTGTCTCATCAGAAAGACAACATTGCTCCCAGGATCATTGGGACACAAAAACAATAAAGGCTTTTGATTTGATTTGGTTTGATTTGACTCGACAAGACCACTGATAATCTCCCTCGATCTGGGGCTCCATGCAAGATATCACCCAGTGGCGTCAAAATCATAACAAGAACGGTGAGCAAAAATCTCAGAACCACACAGGGGGACCTAGTGAATGACCTACAGAGATCCGGGACCACAGTAACAACGGCTACTATCAGTAACACAATGTGCCACCAGGGACTCATATCCTGCACTGCCAGACGTGTCCCCCTGCTGAAGCCAGGACACATCCAGGCCCGTCCGCGGTTCACTACAGAGCATTTGGATGATCCGGGAGAGGTCTGGGAGAATGTTATGGTCAGTTGAAACCAAATTAGAACTGTTTGGTAGAAACACAAGTTCCTGTGCTTGGAGGAGAAAGAATAGTGAATATCATCCGAAGAACACCATACCCACTATGAAGCATGGAGGTGGAAACATCATGCTTTGGGGCAGTTTTTAAGTAAAGGGACCAGGATGACTGATTTGTTTAATGGAAAGAATGATTGAGAGATTTTGAGTGAAAATCTCATTTCATCAGCAAGGACATGGAAGATGAGTCTTTCAGTATGACAACAATCCCAAACAAATTGCCAAGGAAAGTGGCTTTGTAAGAAGTATTTTAAGGTCCTGGAGTGGCCTAGTCATTCTCCAGATCTCAACCCCATAGCAAATATGTGGAGGGAGTTGAAATTCTTAAAACATCACTACTCTAGAGGGGATCTGCATGGAGGAATGGGTCATAATACTAGCAACAGTGTGTGAAAAGCTTGTGAAAAGTTACAGAAAATGTTTGGCCTCCATTATTGCCAAAAAAGGGTACAAAACACAGTATTGAGATGAACTTTTGGTAATGACCAAATACTTATTTTCCACCGTGACTTGCAAATGTTTTTTTAAAAACTCAAACAATTTTTTTTCCACATTCTGTCCCTCATTTTTTGCCGGGAGAAGAAGCAATGCTTCAGACCAACCATTCCATCTATTATTATGGGGAAGGTGAGATCCCTCCCCGATAAGATGGAAGAGCTGTCGGGTTTACCAGGCCGGAAACGGAGTTGAGAGGTTATACTCTGCTACTGTTGATTCTTCATCTCCAGACTACTGAGGGACTGTGCGGATAAGCTTGGAAGACTGACTCTGCATATTTTCAACCTCGGTCACAGTCTGCAGAAGTTCCCAATCTTTTGGGAAACTTCCTGTGTGTGGTTCCAGTTTTATCCAATTCTACAATGTATTTTTCTGTATGTAATAAACAAAAGAAAATATGTGTAAGGTCAGAACACAGTTGGAACTTGGCCATAACTGTTTGTTCTCCTTGGAAGTGAAAATTTAAGAACACTGTCTTTTCCTCTTTATTTGTGTATGCATTTGGGGAATGCCTGGTGGTGAACTTAACAAAATACATGGTAAGATTTTCTTTTCTTTTTTTACCAAAAAAGAATGTTGATTTAGCTTCTAAGGTCCTTACTGAATTATGCCTCGGTGGCAACGAGAGAGATGTAGCCAATGAATGCTCCGAAATGTATATTCTTCCAAAAGTCTGCTAATGCCAATTAATATATAGGACCAACAAGTTCCCCACAGCCAAAAAAAAATCATTAATTCATCTTCCGTACCGCTCATTCTTGAAAGGGTTGCGGGGGTCGCTGGAGCCTAACCCAGCTGTCTTCGGGCGAAAGGGAGACTACAACCTAAACAGGTCGCCAGTCAGTCGCAGGGCACCAGCCAAAATTTAACTGTCTAATGTGTTTAAGTTGCATCCTTGTAGATTTCCAACACAACCGCCTAATCACCCTAGCATAGTGAACATGCAGTCTTCCACAGTCACACTAGCTAATGGTTTTGTCGCATTGAAACGCTCCGCAAAACTGTATAGTAACTGATGTGACACTGACAAAGACGCAACAAGAAATGAACAAAGAAAGGGGGCTTAAATAGACAGACGGGTTAACAAAACATGGAGAACAAGTGGGTGACACATAAGCAACAAATAGGCTGAGCCAGATAGGGAAGACGACAACCGATGAAAGCAATAGTATGGTGTGAGTGTGAGTCTTGTGCCCTGCGATTGGCTGGCCACCAATCCAGGGTGTCGACTGCCAGGTGCACGTAGTTAGCTGGGCTAGGCTCTTGAACATGAATGAATTATTTTAATGTGTACTACATATCAGTGACACTCCTACAACCTTGATGTGATTTATGTCTATATTAACCTGTTCAGGGACCGTGGTAATTACAATGGAATTTCTCTGGAGTTATTATTTAACATGACTAAAAGAAAACTGTTGAAAAAAGATTCCTGATTCAGGGTATGATCATTTCTCCATGACATGTTTATAAATAACTTGACACAGAACATTTTCACCCGTAGACTGCTATTTGGTTTTCATAGTTCAAATCTGAACTGAGTACAGCACCTTCATATTGTGGGATTGTGCACACATGCATCCAAGACACAATTCAATATATCATATAATAGTGTCTCTAGTTACAAAATTATTTTTATTTCACAAGTGGTTTCGTAATTTTTGATTAAAAGCATATTTTTACATTGAGTTGAATTAGCATAATTTGTTCCACGATTTTCAATTACATATCCTCTAACATGCTTTAAGAATGATGAAACTATTTACTAAGGCACTTAAATAAATAAGAAATACATTTTCTAATGGGATAGAATTGCAAGTGTTAACTGAGTAAGCATATGTACGAAACTTATTGCGTTTCGGGACTGACATCGTATGTCGATTCACTCGTATCTCAAATCAGTGTTTCCCATAGAAATGAACTAAAAACTAAATAATTTGGTCCAACCCTCTGAAAAAACATCAGAAACTAAGATATTGGAATGGAAAATAATTCATATTTGTTCTAATTTGCCATCGATTAAAAGAGGAAGAAATAACTAGTGGTTATGATGTTTAACACGGAAAAAATGCCACGCTCTGCCAAGTCCTCGTAGAGAAATTAACACGAGGGAGTTGCGGGGAGATGATGTTTTGATAAGCATAAACTGTATGCTAATATATCAAAATTTGTCTCGTATCTCAAGGTAAATATTTGCTAAAATTTCGTCTCGTACCTCAAGATAAATGTTTGCTCAAAAATTTACTCGTATCTCAAATTGCTCATAGATCGGGGCACTCGTGTGTCAAGGTATTACTGTAGACACAAACACACAACTTATTTTATCCACACAAAAAAATTCACGAAACAACTCCATGACGAACGAGAATCAAATCCACACAAATCATAAACTCATTGCCAGCCGGAGATGATAGGCCATGGTTACAGGTGTCAGGAGTGGCTCGTTTGCCCCTCCTCGCTTGATGGCATTTTCAATTCAGCTGTGTTCAATTACTTGATTATTGTTTCTTGAGTTATTCAAGGACCATGGTTAGTGTTAGTCATGGTTGGATCGACTCTTCGTATCATGCTGACGTCACTTGCTGACGTCACTTCCACAACGCCACTCCACGCCGAGATGTAACCTCGGCTCTTCATGGTATATCCGCACATGTTTCGTTTCAGTTAGTGTTGGTTGATTCAAGCCCCTGTTGTTTATAAGTTTTGTGAGTTATTAAACCAAACCTACAAATGAGAACAGAACGGACTCCTTCTCTCATGCGTCACCGCACATGGGTAACGTTTCCCCCGGTCGCGCCACGCTACATGGCGCGACTGTAGCAAAAGGGAAGATTAAAAACTTTCCCCCCTGGGGTCTTTTCTTTTTTAACTTGAATATTTCGTATGTAGAAGCATTCTTGAGTAGAGTTACCACTGTTCAATAATTAGCAATAATAAAATTGATTAAATTAGTATTTGCACAAGACACGTTGTGGTGTAGAGGTTCACTTGCCTGACTTCGGCGCGGGAAGGCGTGGACTCAATTCCCACTGGTGGCGGTATGATTGGGAGAGCGGATGGTCGTTTGTCTCTCTGTGTGCCCTACAACTGACTGGCGACCAGTCTAGGGTATAGTCTCTCTTTTGCCCTGTGTGCCCTACAACTGACTGGTGACCAGTCTAGGGTATAGTCTCTCTTTTGCCCAAAGACAGCTGGGAGAGTTTCCAGCAACCCCCACAACCCGTTCGAGGATGGACGAAATCGAAGATGGCACGAATGGTTAATGAGTCAGCCTCAGAGCTCTGGGATCCTGGGTTCAAATCCAGGGTCGGAGCACCTGTGTGGAGTTTGCATGTTCTCCCACGGCCTGTGTGGGTTTCCTCCGGGCACTCTGGTTTCCTCCCACATTCCAAAATCATGCATGGTAGGCTAATTGGACACTCCAAATTGCCCCTAGTTATGGGTGAGTGTGCATGGTTGTCCGTCTCCTTATGCCCTGCAATCGGCTGGCCACCGATTCTAGCCCGGAGACATCTGGGATTGGCTCTAGCACCCATAAGGTGGTTCAAAAGATGAGATGAGGGACAATTTGCACAATTCTATTCTACCTTAAGATGAAAAAGTAACTAATGCCATATTTGCTCACTTGTGTTCTGTGCATACTGTAGTCTCATATCATCTCATTTTTTGAACCGCTTTATCCTAATTAGGGTTCCGGGTGTGCTGGAGCCTATCCCAGCTGACTCCGGACCAGAGGTGGGGGAAACCCTAAATCGGTGGCCAGCCGATCGCAGGGCACAAGGGGACGGACGTCCAAGCACACTCACATCCATAGATAGGGGCAATTCAAAGTGACCAATCAGCCTCCCATGTATGTTTTTGGAATGTGGGAGAAAACCGAAAACCCACGCAGGCCCAGGGAGGGCATGTAAACTCCACACAGATGGACATTTGAACCCAGCACCCAGACCTGTGAGGCCAATGCGCTAACCACTCGCACTAAGCACTCTCATTAACCACTCGCACTAACCACTCGGGCCATCGAGGCGCCCCATATGGTACGTCTAATATTGTACCGTGTGTCAGGAGGAGCTCCTTTGCCCCTCCTGGCTCCGTTATGTTTGAGCAGCTGCGAGTGACTCATGATTACTTCCGAATGTGTGTATATAAACACGACTTATTTGGTATTCATTGTCCGATCGTACTGCGTGATACTGCATACATCACTGCGAAAGTACCTGCATAAATTCCTGTGTATAATTCCATGGCCATGCAGCCACGCTATCATTCTCTTTGATGTAGCCCATGCTCCGGTTTGGTTTCGTTTTGGGATGCACAAGTCCTTGTTTTGTAAGGCTTTCCGAGGTATTAAAGTTGTTGCTCTGAGCACAATTCGCCTTGTCCCCTCCTGCTTCCCCGTTACTGGGTCCAAATTCCTCCGACCGCGCCACGACGTCTCGGCGCGATCAAAACAGAACGATTCGACCAAATCGACCCAGCCGGAAGCCATGGACCCTTGTCCCGATGCTATTGTCGACGCCAGCCACCCAGTCTCCTACGCCTCCTCTCGGACTGGTGCGGACGCCCACCAGACTGGCCACTTCGATGCCTCATCTCAGGCCAGCGGGAACGCCCGCCGGACCGGCCACTCCCACGTCTCCTCTCAGACTGGTGCGGACACGCGCTGAACCGGCCACTCCCACGTCTCGTCACGGCTTTGCGTGGACGCCCCCTGGACGATGCTAATTTATTTTTGCAGTGCAAAAAGTCTCTCTCTCTCTCTCTCTCTCTCTGTACCCCTCTCTCCCCTCTGCGAAAACTGTCTAATTTTAGTCCTATTAAAAACCATAACTACTGGTTATCTGTTACTCTATTAACAGATGGCAAATTAGAACAAATAAAAAAAATTCAATCTAATATCCTGTTTTTTGGTGTTTTTTCAGAGGGTTGGAACAAATTAATTTGTTTTTAGTTAATTTCTATGGGAAACGTTGATGCGGGCGCCGAAGTCCACCCATGGCGCCCATGTGCGAGCCACCTCGCCGCTGCCTTCGGCTGACAATTCCACAAGCGCGTTAAGGGACTCGGGCTCGTTGCAGCACGCCGGTTTTCCTGGTCAGTCTGGTTGGAGATATAGGTCTATGCAGCCTATTTGTTGGATATTGGTCTTGAACTCCAACACTTGTTCATTAGCTTTGACGGTGGTGGCTAACTTGATAAAGTGAGCGGTCATGGTGGTAGATTCTTTGGAAAAGGGCCATGTGATGGCTCCGTAGCCTATGTGGAGGAAAACCTGGTCCCAGGTGTCTGGCCAGACTCCTCGGATCCTGGGGGCTTGTAGGTACCAATAATAATAATTGGAGTCGGTCCCATGTATCGCCATGTGAGTAAGCTGTAGGGTGATCAACGGGACTTGGACTACGATGGATGTCTAGGTTAATGGGTTGCAGATCTGGAGGGACTTTGATCGTTTCCGGAACCAGCAAGTGGGGCTTTCTTCGCCAGTAGAAGTGTACCAAGGTTCCGGTGGGTCCCCCCATGTGGTGGAACACAGAGTGGTGATGATGACTAACCACTTCATTCTTGTAATTGTTTACAGTGGGATTGATGTATCCAGGTGTCTCTTCCTTCGACTTTGACGGCGGTGGGGGTGTCCAAAATCACACGGTGAGGTCCATCCCAACGTGGAGAGGACGCTGGGAGCACAGGACTTCACTGCTCAATTGAGTTGGCGTAAATCTCGGACCATCCTCCCCCTGGTTTCATGACGGGGAAAATTGGCGTGTTGCATTCTGCACGATCACATTCAATGAGTATGCCTTGTCAAGCATCTCCTGGATGACTGGGCGAATGCCTTCATTTTGATCTGGCTTGAGCGGGTACTGCCATATCCTAGGGCGGTAATAGGTTGAGGCTTCGTTTTGCTGTGTTCATCCGTCCGACATCAGTTTTGGACTTGGGCCATAGATTATCTGGTCTTGCTGTAGAATAGGTCCACAGGCTTGTCTAGTCATGCATACTTGTGCATGGAGGGGATGGTGCCGATGACCCAGTCCAAGCTCCTCCTAGTCACTTGTCCAAATTCGGGGATCTCACACCACTGATCTCATTCATCGCTGTCTTGCCACTCGGATTCTTTTATTTGAAGCACAAAGTCGGTCAAGGGTCCAAGATCCTTCCATTCCATGATGAACAACTTGTTTAGTGTGACATGAGGGCAATGTCCTGCTGAGGTCAGCGTTACTGATGCCAGTGGGAGGGTCACAGTGGCAAAACAGACTCCTTGGCCGGTTGCATCTACATGGGTAATTATGATTTGTTGAGTGGGCAGCTGTGAGAATTGCTTTAACCACTTTTCGTCCGGTCTCCGGTCTCCCATGAACTTCAGGGTGACATGTAACGGCTATGTTTGCTGTTCCTGTCCTGGTGCTGCCGGGCCGATATCCATAGCCTGTTCTCTCAGACTTTCAGCTACCTTGGCAGAATATTTCCCGACAATGTCGAGAGAGTAGAAGGTGTTGGATGTGGTGGTGTGGAAGATGTTTCCAGTCTTTAATTTTTCGGGTTGGAGACCATTTTGGGTGGCCACTAAGCTTGGTCTAAGCTGGACCATGATATCTCGACCCAGTAGATTGATTGGACATTCAGAGCCTATGAATATGGAGGCTGTGACTTTGATTCCATTCTCATCTTCTAGGACAATGGCTTGGGAGTAGAATCTTTTTTGTGGGACGCCGGCTACTCCTATAACCTAGAGGGCAGGGTGCTGGGTTTAACTCCTGGAACCTTGTCTGATAGGACGGTCTGATCAGCCCCGTAATTCTACCAAGAACCAAACTGGTGTGCGATGAGGTCCTACCAAGAGTTTTACTTGGGGTTTGATGTCCAAGGATCGGGAGTCCGTGGCATAGACTGATAGGTCCATAACTGGGAAGGAGAGGGCTTTCTTGTTACCTAGGTCAATTACTTCTTCTCCCTTGTTTCCCTCGTCCTCCCATTCCCTCGTGGATGGTTTGAGGGAGTCCTCTTGGACCGACTTCTGGCGTCACTGTGGTTCGTTGTATCAGGGTTGCCTGTCCTCCCATTGTCTTTGTGGTCCTGAATGACAGAGTCCGAACCGTCTCTCCAGGTGAAGCTCGAGACAGTCTTGGGTCCAGTGTCCTCTCTGTTGTAGCATCATCCTTCGGCTCAGTCACGGTTTTGCTGGTCATTGTTGCAGGGTCTCGGTGGTCTGTGTACTCTGGCGGCAGGCATGGTGGTGGCTTGAAGCGCCTTGGTTATCATTTGTGCGCTGGGCGTCACCTGGGCATTTTCCTTCTTGGAGCAAATGTTCTCCTCTGAGTGGTTTGCCCATTGGAGTAGGTCAGCGGATGAGGCGGTCTTGTAGGCGACAAAGTGGTTTCTGATGAATCCGGAAATGGGAACTTGGAGTTCGATGAACCATTGTTTCAACTGGACTCGGAACGGGCCATTTTCATCGCCGTCATCCATCATGCGGCTGTTGGACTTGACACAGCTTTCCAATCTGGCGTAGTAATCATTTGTGGGTTCGCCTTCTTTCTGCGTACATGAAAATGAAAATCAGACATAGGCATTGTCGTCATCATTGACTTGACAAAAAGCCTAGTAGTCATCATACCCTCAGCAGCGTATGACGAAATTGTATAGTGCTTCTCCACAAGTTCGTCTTCCCAGGCCAGACACATTTATGACATTTATTTATGACATATTCATACTTGTTAGCTCTCCGCCTTGAGCGCCATTTTCCGGCGACTACAAGTTGCCTCACCGATGCCAACAAGAATAAGATGGATCACTTACCTCTCAGTCTTTATACTTACCCTCCCTCAGTCATCCTGTGGAAGGTAGATCTGCACCAAACAACCTTCCTGTTTCTTCAATTCGACTTGACTTAATTTCATAGTAGGGATATGTGTAGTCGTCACGTCACGTGTTGCTGCAGGTTCAGAGACCTGATGGCAGTTGGGAAGAAGCTGTCCTTGAGCCTGTTTGTCCGTGCTTTGTAGGACCTGTAGCGTCTGCCAGATAGAAGCAACTGGAACAGGCCGTGTCCAGGGTGGTATGGGTCTCCAACAATGGACCCGGCTCTTCTGAGGTATCGGGGGTTGGCAATGTCTTCTAGCGATGGCAGAGAGCAGCCGACGATCTTCTGGGCAGTGTTTATCACTCTCTGTATGGCTTTTTTGTCTGCTGTCGTGCTTCCGGTATACCACACTGTGATGCCGTAAGTCAGGATGCTCTCCACAGTGGCTCTGTAGAAGGTTGCCAGAAGCTTGGTGTCCAACTTGTCCCTTCTCAGTACCCTGAGGAAGTGGAGTCGTTTCTGGGCCTTCTTCACTAACACTGTGGTGTTTGTGGACCAGGAGAGCCTATCCGTGACGTGGACTCCCAGGAATTTGAACGATTGGACCCTGTCTACACATACTCCGTTAATGAGGAGTGGGGCCAGGTCTGTGCTGCGCTTGCGAAAGTCCAAGATTATTTCTTTAGTCTTTGCGGTATTCAGTGTAAGATTGTTCGCCGAGCACCAAGAAGACAGTTTGTCGACCTCGTCTCTGTAAGCTGACTCATCCCCGCCAGAGATGAGTCCGATCACAGTGGTGTCATCGGCGAATTTGATGATAGAGTTTGACTGGTGGGCTGGTGTGCAGTCGTATGTGTACAGGGAGTACAGGAGAGGACTCAGTACACAGCCTTGTGGTGAGCCTGTGTTTAGTGTGATGGAGGAAGAGAGGTGTGGACCCATTCTGACCGTTTGTGGTCGACCAGTCAAGAAGTTCTTTATCCAGCAGCAGATTGAAGAGGATAGTCCAAGGTGGTAGAGTTTGTCCTTCAGGATGTCCGGCTTGATGGTGTTGAAGGCTGAGCTGTAGTCTATGAAAAGCATCCTCACATAGTTCCCCTGGTGCTCCAGGTGGCTCAGTGCTGTGTGAAGAGCCACGGCGATAGCATCCTCAGTGGACCTGTTTTCCCTATAAGCAAACTGGTGCGGGTCAACTGAGGGGGGAATTGTCTTTCTGATGTGTCGGGCCACCAACTTTTCAAAGCACTTCATGATCACAGGCGTGAGAGCAACAGGCCTGTAATCGTTCAAGCTGCCGATGGTTGGCTTTTTGGGGACAGGAATGATGGTGGCAGATTTTAGGCAGGCAGGAACGATGGATTGTTGCAAGGACCGATTGAAAATGTCTGTGAAGACTCCTGCCAGCTGATCAGCACAGGCTTTGAGCACTTTGCCAGGTATTCCGTCTGGACCAGCAGCCTTCCTGGTGTTCACAGCCTGCATTTCCAGTCTCACTTCCTGTTCCTGAAACTCCAGTGTATTGTCGCAGGGTGGTGGTGGGAGTGTTGACACTTGGTTTGATTTGTCAGATTCAAAGCGGGCAAAGAAATGGTTCAGTTCCTCCGCTAGTGAGACATTCGCGTTTACAGACATGGAATTGTTCTTGTAGTTAGTGATATGTCGTATTCCCTGCCACATCTTCTTTGGGTTGTTTTCTTTGAAGTGCTCTTCGATTTTCTTAGTATATGCTGCCTTGGCCTTCTTTATGCCCCTTTTCAGCTCAGCTCTGGCAGCTCTATACTTTCTTTTGTCCCCCGATCTGTAGGCGGTGTTACGGCATTTGATAAGTGCTTGTGTCTCTTTGGTCATCCAGGGTTTTTGATTTGGAAAAACTCGTATCCGTTTGTTTGTAGTGACGTTGTCAATGCCGTTTCTGATGTAGGAGAGTACATTTTCTGTATAGTCCAGGAGGTCGTTGTGTTCAAAAAGTTCCCAGTTGGTGCGGGAAAAGCAGTCCTGCAGTTTAGAAAGAGCGTTCTCGGGCCAAGTTTTTATTGACTTTATTTTTGGCTTTGTCTGCGTTCGGAGTGTGTTGTACGCAGGGGTTAGAGATATACAAAGATGGTCTGAACCAGCTAGATGTGGGAGAGGATCAGCTTTATAGGCATGTTTGATGTTCGAGTAGACATGGGTAGTTGGGGGTCTCTGGAACATTGTCACTGTTCTTCTGTTGGGTTTATTCTGTATTACTATTATACATATATGTGTAGTAATTAATTTCTTTGTTAAATCATTCTTCCTATTGTTCGGCTCGAGGTCATAAACAGCCGCCTGGTCCACTCTCACGTGGACTTCTTATCCAAGGATTGTTTATGCTACATCTCACCCAGTATCGGGCTCTGGGGACTGTTGATCGGGAGGCAGCAAGGACTCGGGATATTTGCCACTTCCATAACACTCGTATAGTGTGCATACCTCTTGACACACTTTGGGCTTCTTTATGTAATTGTCATATGATTGTTAGGTCAAATGAAGGCGTGATTGTTTTAATCCAAATGAGGGTTGGCTTTAGTTTCCTGTTCTGTTATTGTTAAAATCCCTTGATTGTTATTATAGTTACAGATGTTGTTTTTGAACCTTGTAAATGTTTCTATTCATGGCCTTAAAGCCGTATGCAAATTACTGTTCGAGAGAATACTGTTGAAGACAAGGGGAAGTCTTGTTGCTTTTCTGTATTTTCCCTTAAGGTCTTTATCCATGATGCAATCTATTTAATTAAATGTCAATAATTGAATAAGATGTCTGCCTGCAGTGATTGATAATTACATCAGAAGGGTAATTATTAATTAACCTATCATCTTCCTAGTAGCTTTTCTATTTTTCCGGTTAGGGCTTAGGAGTTGTAGGCTAGTACGTCTCCCCATGCATCACGCCCTGTGAATCTCTCTCTGACTCTGCCCAATCTATGTTTCAGAGAGTTCTTTAACGCTTTCTCCACTTCTGCTCCATTCAGGGGATAGGATGACACTAACTTTAAAAATAGGATATTACGATGGAAAAACATGTTTTTAATTGTTCTAATTCACCACTTACCAAAGCAACAAACACCTATCTGGTGATTATTATCTGCAATAAAATGTGACATTATTATCTATATTACTATATGGAGTTCTTACCTTAGACAGACGGTAGTGGCTAACGGCAGTGTGTGAGGCGGAGGAGAGAGACATGATGGCAATACTTTTGGTTCGCTACACTTTTGTGACACTACGTAACACAACAAACTTTAAATTTAATTGAAATTAACTTGACTTACTATACACACTTTAAATGGATGTAAGCTTCTGCTATAAACGTGGTAAAAGTATTAATGTATTTTGCTGTGGCTTTCGAGTGGGAACTAGCTGCTTCCCAAATGCTTCACAACCGAATGTATCCCTGTTCGTTTTTTAAAGTTATCGAACCAGCCATGACTCGCGTTGGAGGTTTCCTCTGGTGCCAAAGTCTACCCTTTCTCAGCTGCTTGCCTTACTTGCAAGTCCTCGTAGAGTCCGCTAAATGTTCACCCTTTTTCTATATTCGAAGAAGCCCCCCTCTCGTAATGAATATCACTGCGCATCTTTAAAAGGACTACCTAGTGGCCGCATCGTATGCTTGCATGTCAAATTTGCCTCCCATCTTAAGGCAAAAATTTGCTTGGAAATTTCCTCGTATCTCAGATTTCTGGTATTGGGATACTCGTATGTCAAGGCATTACTGTATACCCGACACCTAACTCAACACACACAGGTGGAGTTGGTTTAATTAGAAAACGTACAAAACTGGTTCTAGTTGTAAAATAGCCTAGTTTTTTAAAGTACATTTGCTTGCAAATCTGCAGGTAACTGCGCTCTCCCCGCTTCAATCACCAGTTTTTCTGCATGCTTCGTCTCGTACTGCTGACTCGAGTTATACTCCTTGGGGACCACCTCACCACCAACTAAACAAACAAAGTTACCACTTAATTCAACAAATTGATATTTAATTTTCACTATTTTCTTGCAACTACGCCATTTATCATCCCCCCCTTCAATTTTTGGTATGGCCAAAATTTTTGTTTGGTTAGCATTACTGAGTTTAAGGTAATCATAATAATAGGACACATGATGGTGTGTATTGCTTTACTTGCCTGAGTTTGGTTTGCACAAGTGTGGTATCAATTCCTGGTCATTAGCAGCATAAAAGTGAGTCCGAAGGATTCTCTGTCAGCCACCCTGGCGAGAATGCGCTGTTGAATGGATAACAACAATAATTACAATCTTGGCAACCTGGTGAAAAAGGGGTTAGCACGTCGGCCTCACATTTCTGGACCTTCCTGTGTGGCGTTTACATTAGGGCTCGTGTGGATTTTCTCCAGGTACTTGGCTTTCCTCTCACATCCCAAAATCATGCAGAGTTGGCTGGTTGAACGATCATAATTCCCCCTAGGACCTAGGACGAATACACAGAGCCTAGGTATTAGTGCAGGGGTGGGCAAACTTTTCGGCCCGGGGGCCACATTGACTTTAAAAATTTGACAGACGGGCCGGGTCAGCGCAAGATGCGATACATATGAAAAACTGCATCCGTTAACAATACATATGAAACAGACAGAAAAAAAGGACTAAAGTATTAACATATTCATCACTCATCATTAAATTAAAAGTATGAAGTCCAAAGTAAAGTAAAAAGGAATGTATTAAGAAATATTAAAATCCATCCATCCGTCCATCTGCCCGTCCGTCCATCCGTCAGAGGCGGGGGACACCCAGAATCGGTGGCTAGCCAATTTCAGGGCACGAGGAGACGCACAACAATTCACGCTCACACTCGTATCTAGTGACAATTTAGAGCAGGGATCCCAAAACTGGTCTTCGAGGGCTGCTGTGTGTTTTGTTCCAACCAATCCAGCACAGACTGAACAATGAGATTTCTCAAGAAATCAAGAAGCATCTGACTGCACTCCACTCAAGGACACCAGATTGGTGAAAATGTGTCCTCTTTGTGGTTTGGAATGTAAACACGCATCCACTGCAGCCTTTTGTGGAATAGTTTGGAGACCATTGATTTAAAGTGTTCAATGAGCCGACCGTCCAGGATTTTGGAATATGGGAGGAAACTGTAGTATCCAAAGAAAACCCTCACAGGAAAACACAGGTAGACCAACTGGATTTGAACCGTGGAACCCAGAGCTGTGAGGTCGACGTGCTAACCACTCAAGCCGCCAGTCTGCCCATTGTGGATTGTGAATGTTTTCTTTTTCCAAAACAGTAATGTTACCAAGCGAAAAATACAATCAAGGGATAGAATTTACTTTAGGGTATTTGAGTAACGAAAAATATAGTGTTTTGGATGTTAATATGGCGGACCGGTGCTCGGAGTGGTTAGCGTGTTGACCTCCCAACTCTGGGGTCCTAGGTTCAAATCCAGTTCTTGTCCATCTGTGTAACATAACAAGACAAACTGTTCGGAGTGGTTAGCACGCCGTCCTTACAGCTCTGGGGCCCTGGGTTCAAATCCAGGTCATGTCCATTTGTGTAAGGTAACAAAACAATCTAAAACACCCTTGTCTGTCATAAAGTAATCAGTTAAAACTGGTTTTTATTAAATGTTTTACCCCATTTTACGGTGGTCCGGTGTTGTAAGTGGTTAGCGCGTCAGCATCACAGCTCTGGAGTCCTGGGTTCAAATCCAGAATTGGTCCAACTGTGTGGAGTTTGCATGTTCTGCCTGGACCTGCATGGGTTTCCGCCGGGTACTCCAGTTTTCTCACACATTCCAAAAACAAGCATGGTAGGCTGATTGGACACTCTAAACTGCCCCTATATATGAGTGTGAGCGTGAAGGGTTGTCCGTCTTCTTGTGCCTGTGGCCCGGAGACAGCTGGGATTGGCTCCAGCCCCCCAGCGACCGTAATGAGGATAAAGCGGTTCAGAAAATAAGATGAGATGAAAGGGATGTTAATATACAGATCCACCATGTGTATTTTGTTGTTTTCCTTTTAATACCAACTAGCAGTTTTTTATATTAGTATATTTGGATAAAAATTATGTATTTCTTTCTTTGCCCAGTTCTGGTAACGAGAATAATGTAACAAATTGGTACCTGCGTTGTGTCAATGTTGATCTCATAACTGTGACAATATTAACACAGATATAGATAGGTGGGTGATCAGTAATGATCAGGCAAGGGATTGGAACAAGCCTATTAGCTATTGGCTGTTTTCCATTGCCCCTCCTCCTTGGCGAGCCTGCTGTTCGTTGATGCTTCTGCGCCTTTTCTGATAGGCATCGAAAGCAGGCTGACGGCGTCGAGAGCAGACAGAGCTGGAGAAGATGCTACAGCTGAGTTGAGCCGAGCCGGTCACAAGCCGTCGTCTGTGTTTACTATAAAAACAACCGCGGATAAGAAGAGAAGTCCAAGCCGGGCACTAAATAAGGAACGACGACTGGCGTGAAGAAAAGGAATCGGAGCACTTTGTCGGAGTACCGACTAACACTGCCACATCCCGCCACACTACTTGAGGGAGCCGTAACACAGTCAGCGAATGAAGTTGCTGAGCTGACTTGCTTCTCTTGTTAACATTATCGTTTGAACGTATGTGGAGACCCCATCTGTTCCCGTGTGGATTTCTTATCCCATCCCGGCGTCTTTGTCTGTGGATGAGCAATGTTTGTTGGACATCAACAGAGTGTTGCAAAACGACAGTACTGTGCCACATGAGCCGGGAAGATATGGATTCTCTTTTACTATAGCAAAGATTTGACGCGGTTATAAAAAGTGATAATTCATTTTATTTATTGTTTGCGCTGCCCCTTTGTATTTAATCAGAAATATTTTATTTATCATTTCAATCAAGCCCTGGGATCTTGCGACTCTTGTGGAATTAGAACCATGAACTTTGTTTTTAGTTTGATGCAAATACTCTTGGCAGCGGCGCTTTACCTACCCACTGTAATGGTAAGTCCCTGTTCTTTTGATCACTAAACTAATTAAATGGCTGCGTCTAAAATAAATTAAAATTATTAGCCCCATGCGACGAAAAGGTGTATCTTGTGTCCAAAAGTGAGTTTGCCTCTGCGGTTTAATTTCCTTCGTCACTGTTCTTTATTTGTAGTCAAGGCTCTCTATAAAACCCGTCATTATTTTTCTTCTGCTCAGCGAATCAAGCCCATCCCATTGAAACGCTGAACTTATAATCACTTTTTGTCACGTCCTATGTAGATAGAGCTAGTGTGTCAAACGCAGAGCTGCCCGCTTCCCGGGAATTTCAAGTTTGCCCCGTACAAGCAACAGAAACTCCGGGACTCCTGTCAACCTCCCAAAACTCCGGATTTCCAGAAAATTGTCACCTACATATTTTTAAAACAACCATTTCGGAAAAGGGCCAAATTTCCAATTTAAATGCCTCGAAATTCACACCATCACTACAGCTTCAGCCATCTTACTTACGCATTTGATTCAATTGCACTATAAACCGGATGAATTCGGTAAGATGAGTGAATTGTGATTCATACGAGCATCATAATAGTTTTATTTAAATTATCTTTTATTTATTATTTATTTATATAGCATATGTTTTGGCTGTTAGGCAAAACCCGGCATCTCCCCCATCCCGGGTACCGAAAGGAGCAGTTAATTGAAACCAGTGGCGGTCTGTGCATTTTCTCGTAGCGCCTTCAATGAATCAAATCAATCCAACCCTCAAAAACTAGTTTATGGCCATAAAACCTTGTGTGTGCGGTCTTTTGGTCGCCGGTCTTATGGTCGCCGGTCTTTTGGTCGCCGGTCTTTTGGTCGCCGGTCTTTTGGTCGCCGGTCTTTTGGTCGCCGGTCTTTTGGTCGCCGGTCTTTTGGTCGCCAGTGTTTTGGCCGCCGGTCTTTTGGTCCTCCGGACGGCGATAACGGGCGACCAAAGGACCGGCGACCAAAAGACCTGCGACAAAACAAGGTAAAACAACACGGTCTACACATCAATAAAAGCCAACAATGGCCATGAGCAGTTTCACTGAGCCGACGTGTGAGTGTATAAGAGTTTGTATGTACATGCGCTGTCCCCTTAAGAAGCTATATCAGTCAGGGTCTTATCAAGTTAACCGAAAATGGGATGAAATCCACTTCCTAGAAGCATTTAGTGATTAAATACAAACACTGGAGCTTTTCAGATATCAGAACTTGGCCCACAATTGAAATATTATTTAGGAATATAGCCATATTTTACTCTCCAAAAATAAATTTTAACTGTACACAATATCCATCCTCCTTTCTTCCTTCTTTTACATCTCCATCAAAGCTAATGCTGAAAGTCGAACCTGTTCTGTCATATTTCTGGCAAACTCTGTCTTGAAAATGGCTTTAAATCAACAATATATGTACTTGTGCAGCTAGGTCCAGATACAGTTTGGTAGCTCTGGCTAATCACTACCCAATCATAGTTGGTGAAAGCGATGATGTATCCCTACGCCTGCGAGAAGGCAATGACGTATCCCTCCGCCTGCGACAAGGCAATGTGAGTGTTGCCAACTCAAAATCTGATTGGTTAAAGCAACAGTCTTATTGATCCTTGTTTAATGGAGCAGAGCCTGCAGAACTGATTGTGAAGGCCTTGAGGGAGATTTCTGTCCTTGGTAACAAATAATAGCTGAAATGTGATAGGTTAAATGCTTCAATATCAAAACACATCTGAAAGCAGTGCAACCAGGGGGAACGCAATGAAAGGAAGCTAACAGACATTTTGGAATTATTTAATATCTAAATATCTACTGTTGATTCATGAGAGGGTTTAATATCTAAATATCTACTGTTGATTCATGAGAGTTTAATATCTAAATATCTACTGTTGATTCATGAGAGAGTTTAATATCTAAATATCTACTGTTGATTCTTTGAGAGAGTTTAATATCTAAATATCTACTGTTGAGTCATGAGAAAGTTTAATATCTAAGTACTGTTGAAACCAGCCCAATTAGAATGGTGTACCGGTGGGGGAGCTTTCTCCCCAATATGATAGGATTGTGCTACTTCTCATTGGCAAGTGGTCATGCGTTATTCTATTGTGAAGACATTTGTGTGCATTTTTTGAATATTTTTAAGGAAGACAAAAGCAGACCACCTTCGATAGGTTCCTTCAGCTGAAAGTCAGGGTGGAGGGCAGGGCAAATGGAGACAAGCCGAGAGAAAGAAAGGTAGAAAAAATAAAAATTATTATTAGATGCAATTTATTTTTGAGTGTCTGTATCATAATCCAAGTTCATTTAAATTTGTTTGTTATTAGAGCGTTGCCATGAAAAAAATCTGTCTCTCTGTCTCTCTCTGTCTCTCTCACTCTGTCTCTCTCACTCTGTCTCTCTCACTCTGTCTCTTTCTCTGTCTCTTCTCTGTCTCGTCTCTCTCTCCGTCTCTCTCTCGTCTCTCTCTCCGTCTCTCTCTCTCTGTCTCTCTCTCTCTGTCCTCTCTCTCTCTGTCTCTCTCTCTCTGTCTCTCTCTCTCTGTCTCTCTCTCTCTGTCTCTCTCTCTGTCTCTCTCTCTCTGTCTCTCTCTCTCTCTCTGTCTCTCTCTCTGTCTCATCTCTCTCTGTCTCTCTCTCTCTGTCTCTCTCTCTCTGTCTCTCTCTCTCTGTCTCTCTCTCTCTGTCTCTCTCTCTCTGTCTCTCCTCTCTCTGTCTCTCTCTCTCTGTCTCTCTCTCTCTGTCTCTCTCTCTGTGTCTCTCTCTCTCTGTCTCTCTCTCTCTGTCTCTCTCTCTCTCTGTCTCTCTCTCTCTGGTCTCTCTCTCTGTCTCTCTCTCTCTGTCTCTCTCTCTCTGTCTCTCTCTCTCTGTCCTCTCTCTCTCTGTCCTCTCTCTCTGTCTCTCTCTCTCTGTCTCCTCTCTCTCTGTCTCTCTCTCTTC